>NC_022011.1:6031850-6051634 GCF_000317375.1 Microtus ochrogaster
ACACACAGAGAGAGAGAGAGAGAGAGAGAGAGAGAGAGAGAGAGAGAGAGAGAGAGAGAGAGAATACAAAGAGAAGGCAGAGGAGGGCAAGGATTAAATGGCAAGCCTGTGGGTCTGCACGCAACTGTTGTATTATTCTTTCAGCTTTACTGTAAATCCAAAATTATATTTAAAAGTTGTTTTTTTTTTTTTTTAAAAAATCTTTTCAAAGTTTTGTTAGGGATTTCTGGACCTGATTGCAGAGCTCAAAGTCCTGGCCCTTCCTTTCTCTACTTCCCCAACTGTGATGTCATTTCCCCAAGTATCGGTGTAAAGGGAAGAACCCACATGGTCTGGCCCGGTCAGGTCTTATACCTGCGGAATGCTGAGGGCCCAGCTCTAGGCTGCTTCCCCTCACATAAGGACTTAGCAAAGCTGGGAGCTTGATATAGCTCTTGCTTGTGAACCGACGTCTGACTTTTTTTTCCCCATCCTTGCTCCAGGCTTTCTCTCTGGTTTAGTTTATTTCCTAGCACTTCTCCATATCTCCCCAGCATGACCTGTGGCCTCAGGGGTACCAGGTCCTGGACAGGCGCCTTGAAGGCTGGTAAGCCTGAAAAACTGCATGCCTATGCCCTGACCTGGACCCCCACCAGTTACTGGAACTGCTAGTTGCTACTAATCTCAAGTGGTCAGGTTGGAGCTGAGGTCTCCAGCACCCCTCCCACTCTGGGGCAAAGGACACACATGAGTAACTCTGTTCCCCATAACCAGAGCAAAATGGAGGTGAGAAGCTCCCCTCTAGGTCTTGGGAATCATCCCCGGAAACCACAGGCTTCTGGATTTAGCACTGGGGCCAGACCTCCAAAGGCTTGGTCACCCCCAAAATGTTTTTTAAGCTTACCAGCCCCTGCCCAAAATAATACCATTAGAGCTCCGCTCTCCAGGGAAGAAATCGTTTTTGTGCATTAGCTTCTCCAAAAGTACAGATCTCACTGTTGTGTGGGGGTCAGGGTTCACAAACTTGAATATGCAAAAAACAGAACGTCTTTTTGTTTTCCGTAAATGAATTAGATTTAGCTCTGAGCCGATGTTGCAGGGAGCTGGTGGGAAATTCAGCCCCTGCAGTCCCTTTAGTGATGGGCAGAGGTCTGGAGGTCTTGGCAGCGGCTCTTCCAGTTACTGAGAGCCTGCGGGCTTGCCCAGCGCCATGGCTCCTTTCAGTTTGGGGGTGCCCAAGGGGTTACTCACAGCTGAGATCCAAAGCTCTTTGCCTCTTAGTTCAGTCCCGCGTCCATCTCAACCTCTAGGAGATCTGTTTTCTCTCTTCCTACAAGTCCTACTTTTCAAGCTCCCTCCACCCCTTTTACAAGTGGGGGAACTGGACACAGGGGCACGGTGGTCTTTAATCCCAGCACTCTGAAGGCAGAGGTAAGCCGAGGCCAGGCTGTTCCAAACCAGCCAAGGCCCCACAGTTAGATCCTGTCCTAAAACAAAATAAAAAGGGAGGAAACTGAGGCCTAGAAAACAAGGCACACAGCAGACAGAAATGGTGGTGATAAAATCAGCCCCTGAGAAAGAGTGTGTGTGTGTGTGTGTGTGTGTGTGTGTGTGTGTGTGTGTTCCTCGGGGGACTTTAATTCATCTAAAGCCTGTGTCTTCACTGTGCACCGGGAAACTCAAATAGAAGGATTTGGGGCCCCGTGGCAAGCAAGCAGGAAGTTGTTTGGTGGGGACGTGGGTCTTTCTGATACAGAAGCCCCTCCTGACAGAGTGGAGAGAATTAGACTTGGAACCCTAAATTCTAGTTCTTCCGCCTGCTCACGTCAGCAGGTTTTGTTCCTTCGTGACCTCGGTAGTTACGACTGTCTAATGGCGTCAGTTTAGATGCTCACGACTTTCTCTAGCTAAAGGAGTTATACCCTCAGTCTCCACTCCTGAACACTCAGCAGCAGTGGTAGCCGTCTCACTCACCACTTCCCCAGGGGCCTTGGTAAGTAGAGACAACGTGGGGTGCCCTCCAGAGTCACAAGCATGCTCAACACCACCCAGAACTTGTTTGGAGTAGAAGCTGAGAGAGCAGAGGAGGAGGAAAACCCGAGAGACCCGGGGCACGCTGGCCCTGCTTATTCTCCCACACTCCTCAAGACAAAAACATCTGAGGTACAGCTGGAGAGACTCAGACACCACTCAGTGCCAGGCCCAGGCTTGAAGTCCATGCCACTGCAGGTTAAGAAGGGGCTCTGTAAAAAGTCATTGCCGGTACCTGATAAGATCTCCCCGAAGCTTCTTGTTTAGATAGTGAGTTATGTGCCAAGTGATGTCCAGTACTTCCTGAACCTAGGAAGGGCTCCTTTCCTTTAAGTTAGCAGTCCTTGACTATTCTTAGATTTCTGGGGTTTCCATGGTCCTCAGCCAGAAGGGAAAACCTCTACTTGGCAGTTCCTAAATCCTGCAAGGTCTGGGCAAGTCCTCCAAACCCAGACCTCCTCATAGTGAATCCACGCTGTGGGCAAGAGCTAGTGCTGCTCCATCAGCTACATGGTCTCCACCACTGGGGCTTCCATCCCTTTGCAGCGATGCTAGCTGCTCTGGTCTGGGCCCACCCTCCAGGAAATCTTCCCAGGCTGATCAAGTTTTCTCAACCCAGGCAGGCTCTTTCTTGGGGACACTGCCACCCCATCAATCCCCAGCAGCCACCTGTGATCATTTCCTTGCCAAGTCTTGATCTTTCTACTTGGGATCAAGCAAGTGTTCTGCCAGGTCCTGAAGCAGGGCCAGCAGGGCTGGAGCGAGATAGGGGGATGGAGATGTTTCCTAGATGAGGCTGGCCTGGCACTGGAGACAGCTTGACACTAAATGACAAAGGTTGTTCTTGTGAAGGAGACAAAACTCCAGAGCAGGTCTGATTCCCGGAAGCTGCCAGCAGATAACCCTGTGATGAGAGACTACTTAGGACTGCACCATTTAATGCAATCCCCATTGGCAGACACAGGTGACTCTTGAGCCTTTGAAATACAGCTCCTTCGACTAGAGAAAGTCCAAAAGTGCACACATAGCACACCAGATCCTAAAGGTTAATTCAGAAAATAATGTAAAATATCTCAATAATAGTTGATGTTGATAAGACATAAAATTAAGTATATTTGGGATATAGTTTAGGTTAAAATAAAATACGTTTTCTTCTTGTGGCAGTGGTGAGAACTGAGCTCAGGGCCTTAGGCAACTGGGCAATTGCTCTACTGCTGAGCTACACCTCCAACTCTAAGCTTTATTATTAAAATGAGTTGTTTGACTTGTTTTTAGCATGCTTGAATTCCGAGGTTCAATCTCCTGCACTAAACCAAAAGACTATTTCCGTTTACATTTTTATGTAGTTATAGGAAAATTTGGAGCTGCAGATGAGGCTCACATTGTGCCGTTTCAATTTTACGGAGGAGGAAACACGTTTCAGAGAGATTGAGGGACGTGTTCTACAACGTCTGCCCCAGGGTTTGTGTCCCCAAGGGACAAATGCCTTCCCCAAGCCCTGCTGCGGCTAGGGAAACAAATGCCAAAATGTTTGTTGCTCAGAGTCATCCTGCTCCCCTTCTCCCTGACTGTGACAATCAGTAGTACATTCTGTGTTGGAGGGCTGCTGCTGAGAGCCGTGGGTGTTGCAAGTTCCCCAAGAAGTCCAGGTTTGACTGATACATTGTTTGACTTTCCTTTCTGCCCCAGCCAACTCCACCTATGGCTAAAGGTCCTCTGCTACTTCAGCCCCTATCAACTCGACAACCAACTGGGGTTCCCCTTCCAGACAGTAACTCTTCTGAGGTTCCTCGCTACCTACCTCACATGACAGGAGCATCCTAGAGGGCGGGTGTCCACAGCCAGTTCAGTGCATAGGGGAGATTCCCAGGCTTCTGCGGCAGCCGCTGCGGCAGCAACCATGACATTGGGAGAAAGTTCTTTGTAAGAAGAGCTCCAGGAGGTATTAGTTTCATGGCTGTACACCTGCTTTGGGGTCCTGGACTTGGTTCCTCTGTGAGGTATTTGGGAGGGCAGCCTGTGGCCCTAGACTGGACACAGATTCAATTATGCCTGTGCCCTCCATGGGCCTGTGTCTCTGACGCCCACCCTGACTATCCAGGGAAGCCTTCTCTGTCTATTGTGAGCAAGCAGAATCTATCTTGTCTTGTATCCTTGAAATGAACCAAGGATCTTGCTCTGGATGAAGAGTCCAGACCCAGTAATAGGTTCCTAGAGGCCAAGTTTGCTGGAGGCGTTTGGGATTCAGATGGGCCATCCCATTTAGATATAAAAGGGTCAGATTTTAGGCTGTGATTATAACATAAGGAGGCCACATTGGGTTTTTAAATAGTTTTAAATTTGAAAAATGAATTAAGAGAAAGGACTTGTGGAGTGAGGATTCTTGGCAGCCTTGGGATAATTATAAAACCAGCTCCAATTTTCCAAGTCCTTAACAGTGCCAAGCCTGAGGTACCACAATCCCCAGAAGGACTGGACAAGGTCTCCGGCACACCCATCAGAATTTGACTATTCTGCCACCTCCAGGAGGCCACCATCATGCCCCCTTACATCCAGATGCATGGTGTACAGCAAGAGAGAGGTCAGACAGATCATTTCAACCCCTGCTATGCCACATGTCTTTATACCTCACCTGTAAAATGAGGGTAAAGGCAATTCTCAGACAGCAGGAAGGAGGCTGGACCTCTGCCTCGGGCCCTTGGCTGCTCTTGCAGTTCATATTGCTAGCATGGCTAGCTTTACTTCCCCTTTGCCAAAGCCACCTGCCCATAACTGGGAAAAAGCTACCTTCAGTCTCTTCCCCTCCCCTTTGCTCCTGAAACCCAGAGAAAGAAACCAGCCTGAAGTCAGGGACACAGCTGTGCCTGGCCTGTGTAAGGCAGCCACTGCAGAGGGGCCTCACCTTTCCTGTCCTCCTACCCTCAACCACGCTGGAGGCGGATGTGCCCTGAACTCGGGAACAAGAGGTGCAAAAGAGTAAGCCTTCCTCTTCTTTTTCCTTTTTCTCTCTGCCCACCCCTTCTTCCCTTTCTTCTTCTTCCTCTCTCTCCTTCTCTCTTTCTTTTTATAGCACTGTGGATTGAACCTAGGCCTTGTGCATGCTCGGTAAGTGCTATGTCTAAGCTATACCTCCAGCCCTCTTTTCACTCTGATTTCTTACTTATTCTCTGGAAATTTCACACACGCATACAGTGTATTTTGATCTCATCCGTCTCCTCCGATTACCCACCTCAAACTCCCTCGGGACCCACCAATCCATCTCACTCCCAACTTCAAGTCGTTATTATTAATAGTCCACCAAGTCCAATTAATGTTGACCACGTGAGGCTGGCCGTGGAACCACACGCTGACTCATAAGCAACCAGCTAGCTGGCTAGTGAGAGTCTCCCCAATAAAAGTGACTCCCTCTCATACCAGCCAGCAACTGCCTATAGTGCCCCAGAGAGGTCCGGCAGGCACTGGGGCCCCTCTCTCCTCCTTTGGCTTTCTATCTTGAGACAGTCTCACTGGGTTGCCAGGCTGCCTTTGAGTTTGCAGTCCAGGCAGATCTTGAACTCACTCTTCTGCTTCAGCCTCCGGAGTTGCTGGGACTCCACGCCTATACCACCAAGCCTGGCAAGTTCCCCTTCTAACCTTCCAGAATTCAAAGTCAGAGGCCCAAGGCCCAGAGGTACACCAAAAGTGTCTTTTTAGTCTAATGAAAATGACAAGAGCTAGGGTGACCTGCCCTCAGCCTCTGCCAGCCCTGCTCTTAGCCAGGATCTTCCTCCTCAAGGTGCCCCTCAGCCGTCCCTCCCTTGCTTTTGCTGCAATGGTCCCTATCCTGTGTCCTGAGACTCTGAACCCCAATGTGAGCAGCCACAGGCATTCCCTGCAAGAGAAGGAAGTACTTCTGATGTAAATTTAAGGGGACACTCATTTTTAGGTTTCAGAAAATACAAAGTTTAGACCTAGATTTTATGCCACCTCAAATGATCCTTCCATGGCTGGTGAGTATGGACAGGCTAACGCAATCAGTTCCTCTTAGGATTCTGTCCCACCCCCTGGGCACATTCTCTGGGGGCATTCTCTGATCTCTTCTTCCTTGCCTGTCCTCTGCTGTTCACTGTCTCCGTGCTACTGGCCACCACTTCCTCCTCACTCCGTGGGAATCTGCCCCATTTGCACACCTGGCCCTGCCCATGGCTCCTCAGTAGTCTGGGCCCTCCCCGCAAAACCCTTGCCCTGTGGTCAACACTACAGCCACATTGGGCTCTCACCTGGGAACACCACCCCTGCCCTCTCCTCGACCTCACACATGCTGCTCTTCTTTTCTGCCTTGGAATACTGGCTAGAATTACATTTCTTCTTCCAAGAGGGAGTCTCTCCTTCCTTCTGCCTCCATCAGCTACTGCCCAGTGCCGGTCCCTCCTTGACTCACTACCGCCGGCTCCCCACAGCCTAGAACAGTACTGGACAGAGCAGAGGCACTCAGGTGGAGTTTGTTCCGCGAATAAATGACTTTATTTGTTAGTACATGAATGGATTGTTATGTAGGTGGCTTTGGTGGCTGGGTAAGAGGAACAAAGGGAGACAGTGTATAAGCTATAGCCAGGGCCTGCCCGTGGCAGCGTGTGGCTGGAGGAGGCCACATCACCTCCAGCATCTGGGTGCTATTTTAACGGCCTGGCAGTGAGGTGCATGTACGGCAGAGGCAAAAGAGGTAATGCAGAGTGGGCAGCTCTGCCCACCTCTAGTTATTGCTTGAGTCTTTATGGTAGAGACAGCTGCCCACCCCAGGGAGCTGTGTCTTGGCCATCACAGTGTGAGCTCCAGTTTGGGCTGCTGACACAGCCAGCAGGAAAGACAAGAGGACATTCCTAGGGGCCTCCTTTGGGTCTTGGGGAACAGAGGCAGCCCAGGCTTGGACCCTTCTCAGTTCCTGTTCTTCCAGCCCCCCAGGGCAGCAGAAGGGTACCTCCAACTCCAGAGTCCCATCAAGAACCCTCCGATGTAGCTAAGGAACAAGCCAGCTGAAGGAGGGCCCACAGCACCCTCAGGGAGCGAGCCTCAGATGGTTCGGTGTCCGCTGACATGGAAGCCCTTGGGAAGATGGTGCCCCAGTGGCTGGCTGGGCAGGTGGGAAGCTCAGGCCTGGAAGGATGCTCTGACCACTCGGCCCTTCAGCGGCTGTGGTGGCCGGAAGTTGTTTACCATGTGGATCCTGTCATCGTCCTCCGAGGTGAAAAGCAAGCTCCGAAATTTCTCCATCTTAAGACAAAAAGGATGGTCATGGCAGGGATGGGTGCTGTTTTCCTCTATAACCCCAGCTGCTGCTCACGGAACTCTGCCCTTCTTCTGCTTGGCTTCACTCTTTCTACCCTTAGTTATCTGTTTCCTACTGGGTCCCTGAACAAGGAACTAGAAGGCTAGCTCCAATCATGTCTAGTGGAGGCGTTTGGGCAATTGGAACTCTTCTGACTACAACACACTAAGAGTGATGCCAGGACCAGGTTTCTTCCCTTCTTGTCATGGTTGGGTCCACAGCACTAGCAACCAAACTTACATCAGTCAAAAAAACCTTCGGAAGCCGGGCGATGGTGGCGCACACCTTTAATCCCAACACTGGGGAGGCAGAGGCAGGCGGATCTCTGTGAGTTCGAGACCAGCCTGGTCTACAGAGCGAGTTCCAGGACAGGCTCCAAAGCCACAGAGAAACCCTGTCTCGAAAAAAAACAAAAACAAAACAAAACAAAACAAAACAAAAAAACCCTTAACCCTTCGGTTTGGTGGTCAAAGATGAGAGTCCCATGGGAAGGCCCAGACCACATCTTGCTGGTTGGGAGTTACCCTACCATGGCTGAGATCTGAATGCTCCTACTCCTGGAACTCTGGGAGGACTTACCTGCCTCTCAGAGATTCTGATGGGCTCCCGGAGCACAATCCAAGTAACACTCTCGCTGAGCGGGGGTGTGGTCAGGGAGCCGGGATAGGTCCAGTAGTGCCGGCTGGTGGGCAGGAGGCACTTGGGGTTGAAGTAGTTGAACTGGGCCTTGGTATCCTGGGCAGGATGGGAACCCAGGAATTAGAACACAGCTCCTACCAAGATCAGCTCAGTCACTTCCTTGCTTATTGCTGTCTGCAGGATTTGGGCCTCTCCTTGATATGATGATGCAAATTATGAGCAAATATCTGTGACCCCAAGTGCCACCTCCCAGCCAGGGCCAGGCCCTCTCATTTGCTTACATGTAAAAGCTGTGGCTTTGGGGGCTCTCTAGTCATCGTTTGGATGCCCTCGCTGGGTCCAGGTAGCAGACCACTATCCGTACAATCAGTACTTTATACATACCCTACCAAGTTGTATGTTAGGCACCCGTGGGTGATGAAGAAGACCCTCATCCTGGGTCTCAGCCAGAGGTGCTGCCAGAATGCAAAAGTGAAGTGGGCCACTCCATGAGCCAGTCTCCCCCATGGTCTCTCCCCAGCTGGCCTCTCTAGAAAGGAACCCCTGGTCTCACCTTAAACCGAACCATGTAGAGTGCATCTGTCAGGCGGTTCATGCTGGGGTGCTCATCTCCTGTCTGTCAGGGAGAAGACGGTGTGAGCCCCTAATCCCTTCATTCTAAAACTAAGGTGCACATGCATCTCCCACACTCTTTTTCTCCCCAAGGGTCCACCACCCACCTCCAGGAAGACACCGACCACAGCCAGGCCATCAGGGGCTGCAGCCGCCTCTCCAAAAGTGCTGTACTTCTTGGCATTCCAGTGGACCAGATGTAGCTGGAGAGGCAAAAAGAAGCTAAGCAAGGCCAGGGCTGAGTGCCTCCAGAAGCAGCGAGGGGCATGAAATCTGTCTCCCCATGCTCCCTCTGGAAGAGGCAGGGCTGCAAGCCTCCTTATCTTGGGATTCTAGGGAGCCCCTAGAGAACAACAAATAGGGAGCATCCATTCCACTCTAGGTCTCTAGGTCCTTCCTAAAACTCCAGGATGTGTTCAGGAGTGTGGACAGCATGCAGATGGGGAGAGGGTCTCTCCCAAAGGCCCTGGACACATTTCCACAGGTTCTTCAGAGCTCTTTCCCCAGGCACCCTTGAGCCCCACCCGGTCCCATACACCTTCCTTCCCCAGGCAGCAGAGGGATGCAGCAAAAAAGACCTCACCTCGCTGGGGAAGGACTTGCCGTCCACCGTGTGCTCTGAGCCCACATCATGCTTCTTGCCCCAGTGGAAGTGGAGCTGCTTGAGACGATAGGGCCCTTCCAAGGGTCCCCCGGTCACCACTGTGGGTAGAAGAAGGATGTGGTAGTCAATATGGGAAATCACTTAACTAGGTGGCTGGGCTGGCAGTGTGTGTGTGTGTGTGTGTGTGTGTGTGTGTGTGTGTCTGTGTGTGTGTGTGTGTGTGTGTGTGTGTGTATGAGAGAAGAGAGGAGTTGGGGATCAAACGCAGGGCTTTATGCATGTTGACAAGCACTTTATTGATGAACTACATCTCCAACCAAGGGCTCCATGCTTTATCAATTTTGACTATGTTGGTGATTGAACCCAGAGCCTCAAATATGCTAGGCAAGCACTCTACCACTGAGCTATCTCTCACCCTTTTTTGGACTTTTTTTTCATTTTGAGGTAGGGACTTGTTAAGTTTCTAGGCTCAGTTCTAACTTATTATCCCCCTGACTCTGCCTCCAGAGTATCTAAGACTACAGGCTTATACTACTAAACCTGGTTAGGGGCTATAGTTTCCATATGGAAAACCTGATGGATAGGAGTGGGTCTGTCCTACCAATCCCTACAGTCTGACTCCCAGTCTGGGTCAAGGCAGACGGTGTGATAGCCTTCTGGGTTTGCACTGGTTCCTCCTCCCAACTCCTGCCAGGTTTTCTGTAGACTGGGCTCCCGCCTCTCAGACTCTTTGTTCCCACTAACAATGGGCCTCCTATGTCTGGGGTCCAGACCCAAGGCTGAGTTGAAACAATTATTTTGTCTGTTATTTTAGTAGCTCAGGAGGGACAGGATTTATTTGGGGGCCAATTTGTCTTACTTTTATTATTTATTTTGGAGACAAGGTCTCACTATGTAGATTGGGCTGGCCTTGAACTTTCAGAGATCAACTTGCCTCTGCCTCCAAGTACGGGGATTAAAGGAGTATGACATCATGCTTGTTTGGACCTATTTTATAAAGGAGGAAAATAGGACAAAATGAGGCACTGAGCTATAGTGCAAGTCCACAGCTTCTATGTCCCAAACTCCTAGCCACCAACCAGGCTGCATCACTTCCTTACAACCTGGACCCTTGTCAGACATGGTATTGCCTTGGAACAGGAGGCCAGCTCCTGGGAGTCCCGACCCTCCCGGCCAGTCTCAGGGCCTCCCAGGACCAGCCCCTGTACAAATGGCCTGTTTGGAGGGCCCCAGCCATGCTGATTTTGTGTCTTTCTCATCTTGATAGCTGATGATCTAAGGGTAAGCATCAGGCCTCTTGAGACTGATAGAATTTCCAGATGAAAGGGATCTGTTGGTGGAGAGGCCCCAGCTAGGCCTGAATGTGAGCTCCTAGATCAGGTGACATCTAAGCTCGGAGTTCTACCAGGCCCCTTTATGATGGGTGATCAGGACAAAATCCAGAGGCCCATCTCTGCTGCCCTGCCTTATGTTAGAAACTGGCTATCTAGGGCCATAGTACAACAGGTTGACAGAAAGAGTCAGGGCTTGGTGGTGGCTCTGCACAGAATCCTAGGCTGCTCTGTGTCTGAGAGGCTTCTGGGTCCATCTGTAGTGTTTCTCTCCTAGAACCCTACAGGATGGTGTCAGGGGGTGTCTCCCTTCTCACTTTCTCTGGTTCACTGTAAACTCTCTGTGTATTTTGATGCTCTGTGGATATTAGCCCATTTGACCTCTGAAGTAACCTACAGCGGGTGGTGGCAGAGTCCATCTGTCTTCCTCTTTCCACTGACTCTCTGGCTCCTCTGGCCTGGCAGGGAAGTAGAGCCCCAGTCAGGCCTCTCACAGCAGCCTTCAGACCAGTTATACAAAACCTCACTAAAGACTTGCCTAAGGCCTCTACCTAGGGATTTACCTTTGAGACCTGGATTCTGGACCTAAGGTAAAGAGGCATGTTTGAGTTGAACTACTGAAGGCTGTTCAAAGGGAAAACCATGAATACTGCTCCTCCATGTCATTTATGGTCATCTAGGGTCCCATGATGCCTTCCCAAGGCTCTGGATAAAAGACTTTGCTTAGAATCCAAAACAAGGTAACATACCGTCTGTCTTTTCTAAGGCTCTGCTTGGCTTCCTTCTGCAGGAAGGACTATGGCTGAGCCTCTTCTCCTTTCACTACTTCCCAGGGAACTCAGAGCTAAGCAACTAATGTCCTTCTCTTTAGGAAAGGTGGGGCTTTTCTTTTCTCTTGATTTTCTGTTTGACAGATAAGTTCTCTTGAGTGCTTTTGTTGAGAAGGGGGTAGGGAGGAGTGAAAAACAAGAATGATATTTCCTTACATAGAGAAACCCTCACAGGTCCTCTTCTTACCCCACTCTCTCCCTCACAGACCCTGTGATGAGAACAAGATTTCTTCAATAGAGTGTATTCCTAAGGCCTCTGCCAGGGAAATTATCTTGGAAACCTGGACTCTGGTCCTAAAGCAAAGAGGCCTGGGAAGGCATGGCCACAGTTTCCTGCAGGCTTCACTCTGGTCCATGATGGTGAGAACCTTGAAGGTCATGGATGAATTGAAGAGACCTATGAAGTTGGAGCAGGCATGTTCTGGCCTACAAACTGCTTCTTCACAAACTGTCATCTAGACTCCTTGTCCTGTGTCTGGGCTCTGTGTGAAGGCTTTGTCTAGGGTCAGTATAAATGCTGCTTTGCCTTCTGCTCCTGGGGGTCTCCTAGGCTTTCTCCCCTCTGCAGCAAGGACAGAGGCTTACTGAGCATTTGATAACCCAGCTGATGAGGGGAGGGTGTTTTAGGCTGGGTCACTAGCCTTAGTTGGTCTTGAACTCACTATGGAGCCAAGGATAACCTTGAACTTTTATCCTCCTGCCTCCAGTTCCAGAGTTGTGGGATTACAGTTGTGTACCACTGAACCTGGGTTTTATGAGATGCAGGGGCTTAAACCCAGGGTCTTGTGCATTCTAAATAAGCATTGTACCAACTGAGCTGTATCCCCAGGGCCTTGTGCATGCTGGGTAAATGCTCAACCACTGAGCCTCGGCTATGGCAATGGTTTCTTGGGAAGGCTAAATAATAAGAATTTGCTTGAATTCATCCTTTCTTTCTTTTGTTTGTTTATTTGAGATGGGGTTTTCCTGTGCAGCCCTGGCTGTCCTAAAACTCGCTCTGTAGTAGACCAAGCTGACCTCAAACTCAGAGATCTGCCTGCCTCTCTCTCCCAAGGGCTGGGATTAAAAGCGTGTGCCACTACTGCCCGTGTGAGGTTGCCTGAGTTCTAGCAATGTAACCTGGCACAAAGAGCACCTCAATCTCCTCCTCTTCCTTTGTGCCTGGTCTGATCTCAGGGAAGCTGGCATGGCTCTAGGCCACAAGCAGGTCAGTGAGAGGCTAGGAATGAAAACAGACATGATTTGAAGCTCTGACAGGAAGGGAAGAAAGGGAGTTAGCATTTCGTGAGCATCTGTCTTATGCAGCACTACAACCGTCCCATCAGATTTTTCGACTGCCCCCTCTATGACCCTAGAGAATACTATCGCTCCATTTTATGCCATGAGAGACTGAGACTGAGCTCTGGGCTTCACTGCAGTTTGTGAGAAGTAGAGTTTCACTTCCCTATCACAGCATGCTGCCCCTCCTAAGATTGCCCCACCCATGGTGAGGACATGAAAGGGATTTGTGCCAGATTTTGGTTGAGGCCACTTACCAGTTCTGTCATCACTGTCATTGAAGTCCACCTGGACAGAGTGGCCATTGTTGGTGATGCTGAGGGACATGCAGGCCTCATAGAAAAGCTCCAGTGGCTGCAGGCTGGGCGAATATACTGCCTGGCTGGACACGATATTGATGGGTGACTGGCGATCTCCCTGGGCAATGGGATACAGCTTGTGCCAGTTTGAAGGGCCTATGGGTACAAAGGGAAGGGTCAAGGACTCAGATCGGCCAAGCTGTGAGCTGAAGGATGCTCAGGGGTGGGGGGCACAAACCCCGAATTCTAATCCCACCTCTGCCACTTCTTGATTTCATTACCTTGTCCGGGAAACAGCCCATCAAACCCTCCCATTCCTTTCCCTAGCACTGCTAGGAGCCCAGAGAAGCACTGTAGGGCAGGGAACGTTACATAGCCGTAGACTCAGAGGTGATTCCAGATAGAAAATTCACCCAGCCCCCAGAAAACACTCAGAGAGATCCCTGGGCATCCGAAGCCACTCTACTATACCTGACCCCATCAGGAAGTTAGCCTCTTCCTTGTACCCTGAGGGACTTAGTGCAAATTTGGCATTTGGAATAAAAACTCAAATCAACCTGACTTTCAGTAGGTGACATGTTTTCTCCCCACAGTCACAACTTTATGAGGTAGAAACCAGCATGATGTCCATGCCATAGATGAGAAACTGAGGACCAGTCATGCATGCTCATACACGCACACATGCAGTGGTATAAACACATAGTATGTGTATGGACTGCCTCTTCTTGTCTTCCCCATGTATGTGCTGACAAGTCCATACAGATCCTCCTATGCACATACATGTAGGCATAAAATATGCAGTGACCTGAACTCACCAGATCAAGAAGGTCCAAGCTTTCCCTGCCCGCCAGCCTTGCTGATTACATCTGACACACACATATGCACCTTCATACATAAACACCTCCTATTGGAATCCCAATGAAAGGACCACAGAACACATACCCATGCACACACACACCCAAGAGTGCATGCACATAAACACACACACACACCTGCATGCACACCCACAGGCACCCACCACCTGCCTCCCAGAGGCTCCATCTGCAGTGGGGAGGCTCAACTTCTCCCCGGGGGAACATCCTGAGATGCAATCTATTTTTAGAGCTACTGCCGGCTGGTGCTTCTCCCCCTTTTTGGCTTCTTAAGTTTTCCCGAGAAAACAGCAGCAGGTGCCGACAGAGCTGTGTCCCCAATGGATGACTCAGAATGGTGGCCCAGCCTTACTGGGTTATTTTTGAAGTCCTGTGAGCTCTGCCGCATTTGGGCACCTCTGTCCTCTGTCCTTCCCTGCCCGAAGGTGGATCGCCCAGATCTGACTGGGTGAGGGGTAGGTACCCGAAGACAACAAGCTGTTCATGATGTTCAAGGCACAGGGCTAGAGGACAGCGCTAGCAGGAAGGTTAGGGACAGGGCACTGGGACTACGGGGGCGGTGGGGGTGGGGGAGGGCACTTGAAAGCAGATCCAATACATGCAGGGGGAAGACCGTCTTTCATCAACCTGGCTTTTCTCTGCCTCTCTCTCCATCTCTGCCTGCCTCTGTCACTTTCTTTAACCCTGAATGTCTCTGTCCAGTTTAGTATGTCCAAATCTGAGGTTCCCCTGCCAAAACACGATTCTTTGTTTCGGTGGGGGGAATCCCTGACAGGACAGAAACGGCAGCATCTACGGGATTCCCTCTGGTCAGCTTCCTAATCTACAGAATAGTCCAGTATGTTCGCTCTCCCACACACAAAGTGACTATCCCTAGAAAAAGTGGGGCCAGAGGAATAGTAGTACCCCTCCAGCACTTGCTTCCCTCTCCACTTGCCCTGCCTGGGTTCCCCCTCCTGAGAGTCACGATCTTGGGTGATCAACCTTCTTCTCTGGGAAATGGAGAAGCCTTTGCTTGGCCCACACCCTATCTCTTCTTGGCAAGAAACTCGCCCAAAGGGAACTGACCTGCCCCATACCCACACTCAAGCTGTCTGGCTCACTGGCTTCCTCCATCCTCCCTCTGCATACCAAAGAAACTGAGGCAGAATGGAGGAGCGGCCCTAGGCAGACCTGGCATCCATGGCCCCACTCACGTAGGATGCGCTTAAAAACTCTACCGGGTATAGACACCCAGACATTCCTGTGTGTCCCCAGGTGCCCTCCCGCTTTCCTCGCATACCAGCCTGCACCGCTGCTCGGACACTCCAGCGGAAACTCTCTCGCGGGGACACCGAGCCCAGTTCCCGAGAGGTTCCCGCATACCCGCTGTGCGCGCTCCCCGCAATGACACCCGCTCATGGCGCTGCGACGTGGCAACCCCCCTCCCACCGCCGTCGCCCTGAGCCACCTGCAAGCGCTGCGCACGCCGGGGGAGAGAGTGCGGGGCCGGGTGGGAGCCAGCGCTGCAGTCCCGCGCCGCGCGGAGGCGGCAACAAGACGCGCTCAGCTACCAAGTGGTTCGTTGGAGGGCCCGGGGCGCAACGCGGACTTTGCTCCCGGATCAGAGGAAGCAAGGCAAGGGTCGGATTTGGAGGACTGCACGAGAGAGAGAGGTCCGGGTGGGTTCTGGAGCGCGGGGCTTAAGGGTTCCGAAAACCTGGTCGGAAGCGCGGGTAGCGCAGCGAACCCAGCTGGGAGAGAACCAGGGGTCTGCGCCTACCGTCGTCCTGGCCGTAGCCCCAACAGTGGTGGCCGGTCATGCCGCTGCTGTCCCCGCGGCGGTGCACCTGCCGGATCCGCTCCGTCCGCTTGCTCCGTCTGCGGCTCCGGCCCCGCTTGCTGCGGTGGAGCAGCCTCTTAAAGTGGCGGCAGGCGGGAGGAGCGGTTCCCCAGGGACCCGCCTCCCACCCCCCAACAGTGCAAGAGAGGCTGGTCCTGCCCAGCCTCCACCCGCACGCTGGTCGGTGAAGTCCCAAGTCGAGGTAGGAGGTCAAGAAGAGATAAGCCTATTCCTCCTTCTCATCAGCTGAGTCCCCACCATCCTCTTTCTTTTCTGCCTGCCCGTGCAGGAACTCTGGGAAAGGAGATACTATCTATACTGAGGACTACAGGAGTTCACTTCGCATCCTCCACCCCAGGCTTGTCTCTGGGCAGTCAGTGCCATCATTGAGGACCTGGGTTTTGGTTTCCCAAGTACCCTGGGGTAGAAAAAAAAAATGTTGCACTGGCCCGCAAGTGTCCAGAACCGAAGCTTGACCTGTTTTCCAGATGCTATGTTGGGGGCTGGGTCGAGCTTTAGGTCCTCCCTGTGATACAGACACCTCTGCAAGCCACGGTGCTTACACTGATGCTATGGAACAGTGTAGAAGACTGAGATTGGAAAGATGGGATGACTCACCCAAGGTCATCTAGCTAAAGCACCGGGGATTTATTCCCAGTTTGTCTCATTTCAGATGCTCTGAGGACAAGGGGATCCTCTGGATATGAAGAGCTGGGCACCTGGGTGTAGATGTGAGGGCTAGGCATAGGATTGTCAATCTTCAAACCCTTGACCCAAGTGCAATTGGAGCCCCGAAGTACAGGTAGGAAAGAGGGGCATCAACCAGTGGGCCGGGGGGAAGCTAGACCCACTGAAGACATTATGGTGGAGTCAAGTACGAAGTCTTGCCTCCCATTGTCCCTCTGACTCTCCGTAGTCTCCCTGCTTCAGGAACATTCTGCTTGCCTTTCTAAAGCCCGCTGTTTGTGCTTCCTTTCTTTGCCTCTCCATAACCATCAATGCACCTGCTGAGCATTTAGGCTGTCCCCTTTGTTGCCACAGTGAAAACCTGCCTCAGTCCAACATTTTCCCATCCACCAGCCCTGGTCCTTGCTGTAGCCTCCTCCTGGCATGTCTTCTCTCTTCCGCCCACTGGCTCCAGTAGGTACCATCTGATTCATCTTAGCATGTGGCCTTGTGCCAAAGATAGGGCTTGTTTCTGGCTCGGCCTCAGCAGGCAGTTTGGGGAAGATAAACAGATGGGTGGATGGAAGGACAGACACATAGTTTTACCCAGGGCCCTAGGCCCACGAGGAACCATTTGTAGAATCTCTCTGCTGGTCAGACGTCAACCGGGGAATACTGTTCCAGCTTCTGCTCTTGGCTGACCCTGGGAAGTATATCTCCTATTATCTCCTCATCTACCTGGCTTCCCTACGTGTCTGACACTGTCTCAATCTCTTCTTCCAGTTCTCCAGATAAAGATGCTTCATGAATGGATAGCTAGTCAGCTGGACCGACTTCAGTGATTTGCTAGTCCTGTAAAGTTGCCCTGCTTTGACCAAGAGCAGAAAGAGGTTCTCAATACAGATCTGACCTCAGGGGGGTTGAAGACTCATGTTTCAGATGTAGGGGGTGGTCTCCAAGAACAGCAACCATGGACAGTCCATTAATATCTGTTTGTTTGAGACAGGGTTTCTCTGTGTAGCCCTGGCTGTCCTATAGAACTGGCTCTGTAGATCAGGGTAGGCTTGAACTCAGAGATCTGCCTGCCTCTGCCTCCTGGGTGCTGGAATTAAAGGCATGTGCCACCACACCTGGCAATTTCAACATTATTGAAACCCTAGATCTCCAAGCCAAAAACACCACCTATAGATTGGCAAGACAGTGGCCTCCAGTCTTATCTCCTAAAGCAAACCAGACACCCTGCCCCTGAAAGATTTACAATCTTCAGAATCTTTGGGTGATACAGACTCCACTGACCCCTCCACTTCACAGCAATGGAAGTCATTTCCATATGTATTTATGATACTTAAAGAATAACACTGGGTGGCTGGATTGCTCAGTGGTTAAGAGCACTTGTAACTCTTGCAAAGAACCCGAGTTCAATTCCTTGCACTCATACAGCAGATCACAACACTCTGCAACTCCAGTTCCAAGTGTATCTGATGCCCTCTTCTCCCTTCCTCAGGCATCAGACATGCAAGTGGTACACACACATACATGCAGGCAAAGCACCCATACACATAAAAATAAATGTTAAAAAAATGAATAAAACTGGAATTCACATCGATATGCATCCAGTAGCACCTGGGTAGTAACCCAGGGGAGACTTTCGCTCCATTTTACAGATGAGGCTAGCAAGGCTCAGAGAGGTAGAGTGATGGGTCAATCGTATACAGCGAATGGCAGAGTAAAGATGACAATCCAGGCTGTTGGGCTCCTCATTTAAGCCTTTTAAAATCACACGGAGTGGATTTCACATTTGTTTCTCATTTGTCTTGACATATGCAAAGAGTCGAGGAAAGTGAGGGAGACTGTTGTGTAGATTTGGGGGAGGGGACTGAAGATGGGAAGGGTGAGGAGGGTACAAGACACAGGTGGGAAGTGCCCATTACTAACGAGTCCTTTGTCCTTAGAAGGATTAGAGCACACACAGTGTATCACACCAAATGAAAGCCCCAAATTCTTGCTCTCCTGCAAGCTATTCCTCAGTAATTTTCCCTAGTGCTGGGGATTTAGACAGGTATGAAGATCCAATGACATCTGCCCTCTCAAGGGAAGGCCCGGTGGCCCCTGCAGCCCACTCAGGTCAACCTGGGGGAGACTGTGCCCCCCCCACTCAGAGACCTCCAGTTCCAGTTACGTGCTCTCTTTAAAGCCAAACTGATTTCTCTGATTGAGAGTTTACTATCAATCTCAATGTCTCAAAGACATCAGTGGCTCCTGGTTTTCACAATGGTGCAGGGGGATAAAGGATGTGGGGATACGAGAAAGGGCTGAATAAGGAGAGGGTGAGCAGCTCGCAAAGCCATGCCTCGCTTATCACACAACCTTGGCCAGGTCTCACTTCCCTTTTCCAAAGTACAGTGTTTTTGCTCTAGAGGAGAGTGACAGGGTTGCCCTTGGCCTTGCCCATCCTACAGGGATCTCCGTGGACATACATTGAAGCAACAGATGCCCAGTGCTGCACCGAGAGGCAGAACCATGCCTCCATCTCACTCCTTGTTATATATGGGAACTGTGAGCCAGGTTTGAGTCTTCACTTTTAGTACTAAAAAGAATTTCTTGGATTTGATCCATAGCAACGCACAATACACACACACACCACATATAATCCCACATCAAGTATGAGTGTATGTATATGTATAGATAGATATAGATATAGATATATTATGAAGTAATGGACTTGGATTGTAGACACAGATAAACCACACATATGTTGCCCATCCAACTTTGTGACCTGGAACAAATTGCTTCACCTCTTTGAGTCTGCATTTATATTTTATTTACTAATTAATCTATAAGATAGGAATAGAGAGCCTATCAGGCCAAAAGATGGTCAAATAGGAGGTAACCGTGACTTCTGGTACCCAGAATGGAATTCTCTGTTCCTAGGATTTCTACCCTTTCCCTTTTGTGTAGTTTGTTGGAGAATCTAAAACCCCAAGCATTTCTTTTCAAATTATAGAGACACATTTCACGGCAGAATCAGGAAAACACATGAAAGAAAATGTAAGTCACTGCGCTGTCACACACACCCCCTCCAAGCGTTGCCACTGCTAATATTTTAGTGACTCTCAGGCTGGGCTTTTCTACTATGTGTAAGCAACCAAGATTATGTATATAGCCTGGTCACCAGCCTTTTCACTCACTGCCCTAAGTAAGCATGTTTCTGCCTGATTAGCCTTGGAGAACTTCACACTGATTCTTCATACACTGCGGTGGTATAAATAACACTGTACTGAACATTCTCATTCATTAATCGTGTGTGTGTGTGTGTGTGTGTGTGTGTGCGCGCGCGCGCGCGCGATGACTTCCTTGGGATAAATGTCAAGAAATAAAGTGGCAGGGGCTTGAGAGATGGCTCAGTGGTTAAGAGCGTTGGCTGCTCTTCCAAAGGTCCTGAGTTCAATTCCCAGCAACCACATGGTGGCTCACAACCATCTGTAATGAGGTCTGGCGCCCTCTTCTGGCCTGCAG
>NC_022011.1:6051734-6077923 GCF_000317375.1 Microtus ochrogaster
TCTTCCAAAGGTCCTGAGTTCAATTCCCAGCAACCACATGGTGGCTCACAACCATCTGTAATGAGGTCTGGTGCCCTCTTCCGGCCTGCAGACATACACACAGACAGAATATTGTATACATAATGAATAAAAATACATATTTAAAAAAAAAGAAAGAAAGTGGCCAGATTAACTGATACACACATTGCCCGGTATCACTTTAAGTGGTTTATTATTGTGTGTGTGCTATGCATGTGAGGGGGCTTTGGGGCATGTGCCATGACGTGCATGACGGTGGAGGTCGGAGGACAACTTTTGGGAGTCAGTTTTCTCCTTCCACTGTTGGTTCTGGAGCTCCAACTCAGGTCACAAGGCTTGGAAGGCACTTCTACCAGCTGAGCCATCTTGCCAATGAAAGTAACTATTTTATATTTATTTTTTATTTATTCTGTTTTTTTTTATGTGCGCAAGCACATGTGTCCGTGTCCGTGTGTCCAGTGTCCCCAGATGCCATGGCATATGTGTATAGGTCAGAAAACAACTCTCAGGACTCAGCTCTTTTTTCCCACCCTGTGGCTATCAACTCCAGCTGTCAAGTTCAGCATTAGGTGTTACCTGCTAAGTCATCTTGCTAACCCCCATATTTTATGATCTGTATGTCTGTCTGAGACACAGTCTCACTATGTAGCCCTGACTGGTCTGGAACTTGTCATGTAGGCCAGGCTGCTCTTGAACTCATAAAGGTCTGCTTACCTCTGCCTCCCCGGTGCTTGGATTAAAGGCATGCAATACCACATCCAATTCCCAAGCAACATTTTGAAGTGTAGAAAATAAAGTAGGGTCTGGAAAGATAGCTAAATGCTCTTCCAGAGGATCTAGGTTCAGTTTCTAGCTTCTGTAACTGCAGTCTCAGAGGATCTGATGCCCTCTTCATGCTTCCAGCAGTTTCTGCACTCAGGCGGTGCACATAAACTCACTCGGGCTCACATACATAAATAAAAACAAACTGGTAAATACATAAGTATTTTCCTTCATCCTTTCATTCTGCAAGCATTTATCGATCACTTTGCAAATGTTAAGTGGGGGGGGGCATGTTGTGAGAGATGTGACCATGAACATTACAGACCCACTGTTGCCTCAGGGCCTTATGAGGTTAGGGAGAGAGAGAAGAATCAGACGATGGACATCTGGTGGAGAAGGGCAAAAGTGGTCAAGGGCAGACTGGCAGGGCTGGTGGCCAAGCACCAGAAGATATGTTCCTCTTTTCTTTCTTGGCTGATCTCTCACAAATCATAGGCTGTCTTCAACTTCCCCTAAAACTACAGACCAGCGTCTCTGGGTAGAGATCAACAAGGATGGATGAGATAACAGACTTGAATTGGGTCTGGCCAGAAATGTGATAGCATCTGTTTCTAATTCTCAAGAGGGGCTAGTTCCCTCTCCCATTCCAAGCCTATTCTCGGTGTGCAAAGCAGGCTGCGCATGCACAAACAGTAAATGTTAGTCTCTTCTGTCAAGCACCATAAAACGCTTGTTTACAAAAAGGAATTAAACTCTTCTTATCACCCCCACACTGTGAAACCTCAGTGGGCGAGAATGTCATAAGTTCCAGGACAGGTACCAAAGCTACAGAGAAACCTTGTCTCAAAAAAAAAATTTTTTTTTCCTTAAAGGAGAGGCACCAGGATGCCTCAGAAGGTCAAGGCTCCTGCCAAACTGGAGAACTTGGGTTTTCTCTGGAACTTGCATAGAAGAAGAGTGACCTCTGCAAGTAGTTCTCTGTCCTCCACAGATGCACTATGACATTCTTGTACACGGCCATAAATAAATAAGTATTTAAACAATTGCAAGAAATGCATGCTCTGAGGTATTTTTTTACAGACACCAACAACTCAATCCTTCTCAAAATCATGCATTCGCAGGCAGTAGCCCCTTCCCCGGTGTATTTCATTTCCAATCACATTTGTTGATCTTTCCTTTCCTGGTGCCACTGTGTGTACTTCCGTAGTGAACTTCCACCTGTCACTTTGGGCCTTCTCACAGTCCCTGGGTGTATTTTATTATCTCTCATCTTTCACCTGTCTAACTGGAGAAGGAAACGTGACAAGAGACGCACATAAGGAGCTGGGAAAGCCTCGTGCCTTTCTCTCCCATCAGTTGGGTTCCACAGGGGCTGGAAAGGAAGTCATGGCAGGGTGTGTCCTCACCTCAGTCCTGACACTGTGCCCAGGGGAAGTGCATTTATCAGCGCAACAACATTACTGTCAAACCTCTTCTGACCCCTCCACACCTCCCACGGATGGAGGGATTGTGTGTGAAAGTGTACATTCAGGATGAGCTGGGATAGCCGTCTCGGGATCTAGCAATCATTAACCTGGAGGCCCCTGTAGAGATTGGAATGCAGAAGGGAATCCTTATCTCCTTCCCTAGTTACCACCAAGCCTCTTGCTTCCTGCTCTCCTCAACTTGCGCGTCAACTGCTTCCTTAGCATTGGCCACCACAGGACAGTCATCCCGTGTCACACGACAAGTGCAGCTTTACATTTCTTCTTGATCATGGTCTTCAGAGCCAGCCTCAGCTGCTTCTCAAGCCTCCCAAAACTCTTTTTATTTGTTACCTTATGGAACTCCGTCCTCCTTTCTCTCTTCCAAGACAGGGTTTCTCTGTGTAGCCCTGGCTGACCTGGAACTCTTTGTAGACCAGTCTAGCCTCGAATTCAATGATCTGCCTGCCCTTGCTTCCCAAGTGCTGGAGTTAAAGGCAAGCACCACCTGGCAATGAGGGAACTCTTAAGAGATGATACTGTTCCTTCCTGTTCAAAGTATCATCCCATCCCTCCATCACAAGGAGCATTCCTTTTTTTAAAAAAAATTATTGAGCCGGGCGATGGTGGCGCACGCCTTTAATCCCAGCACTCGGGAGGCAGAGGCAGGCGGATCTCTGTGAGTTCGAGACCAGCCTGGTCTACAGAGCAAGTTCCAGGACAGGCTCCAAAGCCACAGAGAAACCCTGTCTCGAAAAACCAAAAAAAAAAAAAAAATTGATTTTTACTGAGCTCTACATTTTTCGCTGCTCTCCTCCCTGCCTGTCCCCTCCCCTTCAGCCCACTCCCAAGGTCCCCATTTACTTGTCTTTTTCTACTTCCCATGTAGATTAGATCCATGTATGTCTCTCATAGGGTCCCCATTGTTGTCTAGGTTTTCTGGGATTGTGATTTGTAGGCTGGTTTTCTTTGCTTTATGTTTAAAACCCACTTATGAGAGAGTACATGTGATAATTGTCTTTCTGGGTCTGGGTTACCTCACTCAAAATGATGTATTCTAGCTCCATCCATTTGCTGCAAAATTCAAGATGTCGTTATTTTTTTTCTGCTGTGTAGTACTCCATTGTGTAAATGTACCACATTTCCTCATCCATTCTTCAGTCGAGGGTCATTTAGGTTGTTTCCAGGCTCTGGCTATGACAAACAATGCTGCTATGAACATAGTTGAGCACATGTCCTTCTGGCACGATTGAGCATCGTTTGGACAGGGAACATTCTTGGAGGGACGCAGACAGTGGGGTGGGACTCCTCTGTCTACCCCAAAAGGGGAGCTTCTCTATATAGGAGAGACACCTTGGTAAGTCTGCTGGTGTACTGTCCCTTAGCTGGCTCTCAGGTACTGTGAACTCACCCAGAAAGGAGCTGAGGTTTATCAGTGTTTGCCTCACTGATGGGAGCCGCTGGCTCTGTAGTTCGAAACAGGTCCTCAAGGTGTGGGCTTGCCTCCTGGCAGGAGGAGAGAAATGGGTTAACCTGAGGAATCGTCGTGAAAGTCGATCATACAAGAACTTTTCAGAGTCTTACTCTCTCTGTATTTAAAATCTCAGTTCAAGCCCCTCATGGAGGTATTAGTATTAATTCCAGCACTGGGGACGCAGATCTTCTCTGTGAATTCGATGCCAGTCTGGTTTACTAGTGAGTTCCAGGCCAGCGAGGGGCCACATGGCGAGACTGTGCCTCCAACAAATAAAATCTCATTTTAAAAATGGGAGAGCTATGCATTCCCATTGCACAGGTGAACAAAATGAAGGCTTGAACGGGAAAGAGCCATTTTTACAATTAGCAATTAAAATCCAAGCCGGCTTGATTTAAAAAGCGGAGTTTCCCACAATAACGCCACGCACGTACAGAGAAACACACTACCCAATTCTGGTTTGCCGGGCTTCCCGGTGACGCGTGCGCAGTGCAGCGGCGGCGCCCCCTACCGGCGGCGCGCTGAAGGCCGCGGTCTCCAAAGGGCGCCTAGTGCGCCTGCGCACCAGTGAGTGGGAGGCGGCCTACTCCCTCGGTTTCGCTGTTCGCTGCGCGGGCACGGCAATGGCGCAGCAGGGCAAACTACTCAAGGAGCAGAAGTACGACCGGCAGCTGAGGTGAGCCAGGGTTTCCGAGGGATCGAGCCGTCGGGTTTGCGGGGCCCAAGTGCCTAGGCGGCGTGGGCGGGCCTCCCTCAGGCCTGACGCGGCGGCCTGCGGTGCGGGGCGTGGGGAGTCGGCGCTCCGGGCTCGGTCACTGGCCAGCGTGCTGGGCGAAGGCCGGGGCGCCCCTTCCCGCAGGGCCGCGAACCTGGGCTGCACGGTCGCGGCCGGCCCCCTTGTTCACGGAACAAGGGGGTCGGGGGGCACCCCATCCCGGCCGCAGTGTTGTTCTACGCCAGCGCTGTCCAATAGAAATGCATAATGCTATTTTCGGGTGAGCAATCTGTGTTCGTAATTATAATTTTTATAGTAGCTACGCACCTTTAAAATAAGTTCAAAGAAGCCGGACGTGGTGGCGGCTGCTGGTTGATAATTCCAGCGCTTGAGAAGCAGAGGCAGGTGGATCGGAAATTGGGAGCCAGCTTGGGCTATATACGAAAGAATCTGGGCATGGGGGGAGTAAAAAGAGATAGGGAACCAATTTTGCTACTACTGCCCCCTCCCCACCCCTTTATTTTTGAGAAACGGCCTTAAGCAGCCTAGGCGGCCTTGAACTCAATCATCTATTTCTCAAGTGCTGAGATTACAGATGTTCTCTGCCAGGCCAGGCTCAAAAATAAGTTTTTGCCCTTCCTCCTTTGTTTCCATCTTTCACCCTTGAGTGTCCTGGAACTTGCTATGTAGGTCTGACTAGACTCTAACTTGCAGCAATCCTGCTTCTTTATCCCAACAGCTGAGATTACCTGTGTGGACCGCCATATCCATTCTATTAGGTGCTGATGAGGATGGAACTCTGGGCATCACGCATGGTTGGCAAGCTGACAAACTGAGCTTCACCCCCCTCCCCCAACCCTGAAATCAATTTTTATAATGTTTTTTTAACGTCCAAAATATTACCATTTCAACATGTAATCATTGTAAAAAGTTAATTTTTTTGTTGTTGTTCACACTGTCTTAAAAATCAGGTATTTCACACATAATGAATGTCTTAATTCATGCTAACTGCATTTCTGGGACTCAGTTGCCATTTGTAAATACCTTAACGACCAGGGCTTGTCTACACCATCAGGTGGATCCTTCAACTACTTCTCCATCTTGTTTTTTTTTTTTTTCCCCTCTCCATTCCTTTTTATTATGTTCTGTGTCTTGACTCCGTAGAAGTTGTGAATGTGCTTGCCACCACCTCTGCTCTCAGGAGCTCCCACGATACTCTGTGTCCCTAAAGGGGGGAATTCCCCTTTGTCCTGACAGCACCTTGTTAGTACTGTGTCAGGGATTTAGACACTTAGCTCTGAGACTGTCCTTGAAGGCAGTCGATCTTTGATACAGACAGGGAAACCAAGACTCGTAAATTAGGTAACTGGTCCAGATTTGTGCGTGTTTCAACTTGGGGCCGTCCAGCTTTTTCGTACTCATCCTTGCTCCCAAGCGGTAACACAACTGTAACTACTGTGAGTTCTTACACACTCTTGTGTGTAGTGAAGGTAGAACCATAGGCAACAAAACTGAGAAGATGCGTAAGGTTACTAGATACTGGGAGAGGATTTTTATTGAGTCCATTCCTTAAAGTACTAAATTTTATCCTTCCTAACAAGAACTGCTTATGGCTTTAGAAGGGTCAGAAGGAAACAGACGAAGTTGGACGAGCTGGTAGCAGCCATTGATCAAGGCCTGGGCTCTCAGGCCAGCAAGAAAACGGATGCACCAATACTCTAAGACTCATTCTCCAACTATTCTACCGTTTATTACAGATAAGACCGTGTGTCACCTTTCCGTAGAAAAGGAAAAGTCTGTTTCTGGTCTGTGTGGCTTTTCCAGGCTATGCCTCCATTTGACAGCCGTTCAGTGACCAGCTCTCGTAGGCAGAGCCCTTTGACAGCAGCTCTGGGACCTTTAAAGTGAAGAGATCGATGCCCAGTAAACAAAAACGCAAATGGAGCAGTTGGTTGGGCTAGGCTTTATTTTGGTGACAGGGAAGGAATGTCAGAGTCTTTTTTTAGTCCTCCGGCATCTAATCGTACTTGCTGACAGAGGCGTTTTCAAATAATTTGGACTTCCTGTTCTGAAAAGAAAATAGTAAGATTGTTGGTTGGTTGGGGTTTCTTTGGGGTGTGTATTTATGTTGAGGAGTAGGGAAGTAAAGGTGACCAGCTTGGCCCCCAAACCATGGCATGTGTGTAATCATGAACTTGTTAATGATATAGCAGTATCAATCAAGTTATAACTATATTTCTCATTCTTATTATACCTCTGTGTTTGTTAATGTATGCATCTCTTAATCATGCTATTAGAATATTCGTTGGTTGTAGCACAAGTAATAAAAACCCAGAGACAGATATTGGGGTTCAAGCTGAAAAAAAAAAAAACAAAAGAACCAATCCACTAGAGAGTTCTTTTTTTTTTTTTTTTTTTTTTTGGTTTTTCGAGACAGGGTTTCTCTGTGGCTTTGGAGCCTGTCCTGGCACTAGCTCTGTAGACCAGGCTGGTCTCGAACTCACAGAGATCCGCCTGCCTCACTAGAGAGTTCTTAACCTCTACCAAGGCTCAGACAAAGGGGTGATCCTGTCCTCAGCATGACTGCAGACTACAATGGTCTCCACCAAACCCCAGACTGCAGTGAGCCTTTGTATCCTCCTGCCTTATATACCTCTCTCTGCCCAGCCATATCATTCCTGTCTCCACCTCCCTAGTGCTGGGTTTAAACGCGTGTGACTCCCGAGCACCATGGTGTGAGTTCTGTTTCTCTTTTTAGCCAGATTCAATCTCTTGTAGCCCAGGGTGGCCTTGAGTCCAGGGATTAAAGTTGTGTGCCACCAGTCTCTGGCCTCTCATGGCTTAGCTCTGCACTCTGATCTTCAGGCAAGCTTTATTTATTAAAACACAAATAAAATATCACTACAGTTTGCTATTATATTTTTATATATTTTGATTTTATATATTTTTCAATTAAATATTATATAATTTTCTTCCTTCACTTCCTTCCTTCACTTTCTCCTATGTACCCCCTTGCTCCTTCTTGAGATCATGGTCTCTTTTTCTCTGTTACACACACACACACACTCCTAAATATTTAAATACAACCTGCTCAGTCCATTTAGTGTTAACTATATGTATATGATCTCAAGGCTGGCTGTTGGGAGCTGTGAACCCCCAGATCCTGAATTTCTGGTAAACAACTTATAATGCTTGCAGCTGCCCTGAGCACGAGACCCTCAGGAGTTCCTGATGGCAGGGAAATGATTTCTGGTGTGTTTGACTGGGGCGTGGCTACCCCTATATAAGCTGCCCCTGGACATAATAAAGTGGGCATTTCTGTTTCAAAGATGACTCGTGTCTCTCTGTCTGTGTATCTTTGTGTGTTTCAATCTCCAGCCCCTTGCCCTGTTCATGAATGTTATGTTGGCGCATAAAGTGCAGAGGCATGGTGTGCTGCAGCTGGCCACTTGATATTCGCTAACCAGTTGGGGGGGGGGGGCTCATCTGTGAGAAAAACTGATGTCTGCATTCCTTAGTTGCCTGTAGTTCTTTGTCTGTGGGTGGGATCTTTTGAGATTTCCCCCTTCCATGTTAGCATGTATGCTAGTGTTTTAGTTCTTCAGGCCTTGTTTGGGCAGCCACATTGTTGTGGTATCAAAGATGTACCTTCCCTGTCATTTCTAGGAGACAGTCTCACAGTCGATTTCTTGGCCCTCTGACTTTTACATTCTCTCTGCCTCTTCTCCCTTCGTGATGTTCTCTGAGCCTTAGGTACAGAAGTTGTGTCGTAGATATATCAATTAAATCTGAGCACCCCATGATCACTTCTTTGCTTTTTGACCGGTTGTGGTTCTCGGCAATGATTTCTGTAATGATTTCTAAGAGAAGTTTCTATGATGAGTGGTCAGAACTACACTTATCTGTGGGTGTAAGAGTAAATATTTAGAATGCAGGTAGAAGTTATGCTAGTTAGTAAAGTGGTGGCAACCAGTTCTTCTCTAGCATCCATGACCTCTCTGGCCCTGGGTCGTTGGTTAAGTTTTCAGTAACAGGTATGATTTCTCTTCTGCTGAGTAGGCCTTAAGTCCAGTGGGAGAGCTGTTGGTCACCACCATGATAGGAGTGCCACTATTGAACCCTCATGGCCATCATGCCATGGTGGTCGGCACCTTTGTGAATCATAGGCATTACAGCTGAAAGGATTATCAGTGCTTTTCTCCCTCACCAGTTTGTATACCATGAAAGCTGGTCTTGTGTCTGAAGTGCATGGTGTCTTACCTTTAACATCTGGAAGGCAATCAAGGGCAGCATTAATATTGTCTATTATATTTTAAAGCACTTCTGCAGAATCCAATGCAAGGTTTTTCCAGATGATAATAAGTAAATTTCTTGATAAAGCTTTTACTTATTCTTGTAGATGTCACAGGGGAGATGTCCTATATCAAGATCTTAAATGTACTAGCTCCACATCACTTGAAGAAATGAAATTGAGAACAGACTAGGTTTTAGGTGCAAGATGTCTGCCTGCCTTCCTCCCTTTTTTTTCTTTCTTCTCTCTCTTTTTTCTTTATCTCTCTCTCTTTTTCTCCCCTCCCCCCTTCTCTCTCTGGTAGAGCTTCACTGTGTTGTTCAGGTTGACCATGAACTTGCTTCAAGGGATTCTTCTGCTTTGCTTCCTGAATAGCTGAGACAAAGGTGCATGGTGCTTCACTTGGCTAAGACCTTTCTTTAATGTTGATGAGTGTATCTCTAGGCTTTCTGGGCTATACATTATCTGTTTTCAAAGGAGGAGAACAAAGACTAGAAAGACAAAGCTTAATAGTACTGGTTATATCGTGCAAAGGATGATTTATCAAAGTTTTCAGTTACATTGTCAGATAACCCCACAATATTATCAGTTCATATCTCACATTTGTTGTGATATATGTTATTTTTATGAAAGAATACTTTAAATATCATTATTCAAATAAGAAAGTCATATTTTGGAGAATCCTTCAATATTCAATCTGTTTTTGTTTTATAGGTTGTGGGGTGATCATGGACAGGAAGCTTTGGAATCTGCTCATGTTTGCCTAATAAATGCAACAGCTACAGGAACTGAAATTCTTAAAAACTTGGTACTGCCAGGTAATGTAATATTGGTGATTACATTCTGGGTAACTTCTTTAAGGTCTGTATAAAGAGTTACATATTCTTGGCTGATAGGATGGCTTCGTGGATGGGTAGTTGCTGCCACACTTGGCTTTGATCCCTGGAACCCATATGGCGAAAGGACAGAACCAACTCCCATGGGGTTGGCCTCTGACCTCCACACGTGTGCAGTGGCACATGCATACTGACATTTAAATTGGTAAGGGTAAAGCCAAAACAAAATAAACCAAACCAGAACATATTTTGACTGTCTTCTGTCTCCCCAGGTATTGGATCATTTACAATTATTGATGGAAACCAGGTCAGCGGAGAAGATGTTGGAAACAAGTATGTCCTGTTCTTTTAAATAGGAACCTGTTAGAAGAAGCAGTGCACACAGAGTGAGGCCTGAGTACTAATTTACCCTCATGGCCCTATGTTTAGGTTATGGAAAGAAGAGTGACTAAAGATGAAGTGCTGGGACAGTGCTGGGAAGTTGGCCATTAGCAAACGGGACTCACAGAGACTGTCTTTACTGCTGTTAGTACAAGGCAGTAGTCATTTTTCTCATAAGTCTGTAGTGTTGGTGCAGAGTAATGGTCATACTTAGGACATCAGATATAATAAGCAAGAATTATAGCTGGCCATGATGGCACATGCATTTAATCCCAGCCCTCAGGAGGCAGAAAATAATGGAAGTTATATTATTGTTGCTTCTCTAACTGATTATGTAGAATGTGCTGAGTATAAGGTTTCTCCCTTCCTTCCTTCCTTCCTTCCTTCCTTCCTTCCTTCCTTCCTTCCTTTCCCCTTCCTTTCTTTCTTTTCTTTTCTCTCTCTTTTTTTTTTTTTTTTTTTTTTGAGTTTTTCAGGACAGGGTTTCTCTGTATAGCTTTTAGCTGTCCTGGAACTCACTCTGTAAACCAGGCTGGCCTCAAACTCATAGAGATCCACCTGCCTCTGCCTCCTGATTGCTGGGATTAAAGATGTGCACCACCACCACCCAGATATCTTTTTCTTACGGAACTATGTGCCTTTGCCATAAAATTGTGCCCTGACTCTGATGAGCAGCCTGCGTTTGGGCCTTTGGGATGTGACTGGCATATATGTGGGAGGAAGCCTGAGTGAATCTTTTGTGATTTCTTGCAAAAGCCAGCAGTTCCCCACAGTGTTTTCCAGGTGTCTATGAGCACTGTTTATAGGAGATGTTAACAGCTCTAAGTGGGACTGTGGAGTTAATGGCCAAAAGAGTTTGGGGAATGGTTCACAGGAGGTTAAAACTTACTATAAAACTCTATTATCAGGTATATTTTGACTTTTCAAGGAGGTATATCATCATATGGTGATTCTTCTTTTGCAATCTTGGAACTCTTTTTCTCTCAGAGCATCTTGTGAAATGTGTGCCTTAGAGAACACTGATTTACTAACCCGTCTGCTTTTCTTCCTCCACGAAGACTGTTATAGTTTTTATGAGAATAGTGTTTGTGGGCTGGGGGCATAGCTTAGTGGTAAAGGACAGTAACACACACAACGATTCATCTTTTGAAATCAATACACACACTATTATAAATGGTAAACAACTTTTCTTTTATATCCATATAAATCTTGACTTTTTTTTTTCTCTATCCCCTTTAGTTTTTTCCTTCAAAAAAGCAGTATTGGCAAGGTAAGCAGTCACGGCTACAAAGCAGGGTTGTGTGTGAACATCTAATAACGCTACTCTGTCTTGGCTGCTAGAAAAGCTCTGACTTTAAAAGACCTTATTTTCTGAGTGAAAGTTGGCTTAGCTCATTTTCTTTTTTTTTTTTTTTTAATTTATTTATTTATTGAGGATTTCTGCCTCCTCCCCGCCACCGCCTCCCATTTCCCTCCCCCTCCCCCGATCAAGTTCCTCTCCCTCATCAGCTTGAAGAGCCATCAGGGTTCCCTGACCTGTGGGAAGTCCAAGGACCACCCACCTCCGGCTTAGCTCATTTTCTAATCTGGTAAATATCTTTTGGTAGTTGAAGAATTTAGAATGCTCCTGTGATTTTACACTGTCCTTTATTAAAGTCTTAAATAATGTTGATGTTTAGTGGATTGTGAGGCTTGGACAGTCTGTGGAGCCACTGGCAGGGAGATGAGGATTTATACCTAGAGCTTGAACTGGTATCAAAAAACATATTCTTTTTGGAGGGATATCTTGCTCAGCCTAGATATGGGGGGAGAGTCTTGGTCTTGCTTGCCTGAAAGTGTCAGACTTTGTTAACCCGCCATGGGCAGCCTTACCCTTTCAGAGGAGTGGATGGGAGGTGGAGTTGGGGGGAAGGTGGAGAAAGTGAGAGGAGAGGAAGGAGTGGGAGAATGGAGATAGCTATGTAAAATGAGAAAAGATTATATTTAAAAAAAATCTTAATTAAAAAAGAAATTAGTCAGTGGTGTTATCTAGAAAATTATTTTTGTATTTCAAATGAAAACCTTAGACATCTGTGTTCATATTCTGAATGCAAGTTGCACTTATTTAGTGATTGGCCACTCTTTGAAGGGATTATAGATGTGGGTGGTTGGAGTGGGTCTGAACTTGATCCAGTATAATCCTGCCTGCCACCTATTTTTTGTCATTTACCTGTTCAGAAAAGTGAGATCAAATACTGTGTTTATTTAAGAACTCTGGTGGTGGTAATCTAGTTCAGCCCTGAGTGACATTCTACTTGAGCCTCAGTTGAGTACTGAGGAGCAGAATTGTCACGTTTATGCATGGAATTTGGAAATTTTCAGTGAGTTTTTCTTAATCTGTAAGATTTGGGATCAACTTGAGGCTAAGTACTTTCTAATTCAAGTCAAATGCTTTGTTTTTCAAAGAACCGAGCTCAAGCTGCCATGGAATTCTTACAAGAACTAAATAGCGATGTCTCTGGAAGTTTTGTGGAAGAGGTATAATACATATATTTGTTATTTCTGTGCTACAGTATGTTTTTAAAAATAATTCAAAGATCCAGAACATAGAATTTTGAATCATTGTGTCATTTGTATTTAGTTGGAATTTAATTTGTCAAATCATTTATTTTTAAAATAGCTGTTTCTGCCATGTTTAATATGTGAAATTGTTGAATTTTTCCTCCCCTTGTCTTATTTAGAGTCCAGAAAACCTTCTAGACAATGATCCTTCATTTTTCTGTAGGTTTACTATTGTGGTTGCAACTCAGCTTCGTGAAAGGTAAATTTTAGGTGTTAATATCTCTCTTAGTCTTATTTGATTTGCATAGTTTTCCCTATGTATGTTCGTCTGTTTTTACATTTAGTCTGATTTCAAAAATTCTTATAGTAATGTTTAATTTGGTGCTCTTGGAAGCTTTGAAAGGATAGGAAAGAAAAAATGAGATATTTGGATATATTTAGAGTATTTTAAGTGAACATTAGATATTGCTAAGTGATGAAAAACTAATTAGAAGCCAGGTGTGATGCTACATACCTGTAATTGCAGTACTCAGATTTTAAGTTTGAGGCCAGCCTGGCCTACACAATAAGTTTCAGGTTAACTTGAGCTACATAGTGAGATTGGTGTTTCAGAAATCTCAAAACCCAGAAAACTAAAAACAAACTAGTTATTATTGATTACAGGAAGATTTGTAGTATATACATGGGTTTTATAAATGTGTTTCACTACTACTAGAAATGTTTAGATAGAGCTAGGCATGGCGGTGCACACCTTTAATCCCAGCACTCAGGAAGCAGAGACAGGTGGGTCTCTGTGAGTTTGAGGCCAGCCTGGTCTACAGAGCGAGTTCCAGGACAGCCAGGGCTGTTACATAGAGAAACCCTGTCTGAAAAAAAAAAAAAAAAGTTTAGTGCTTTCACCGGCATTCTTCCTAATAAAACAGACTACAGTCTCACATCCCTCTGGTCCAGCACTTTTGAGGTTGCAGCCAAGTGAAATTGCTTGCTTTGCACTCTGCCCTTGCATGCTTCTGTTAGAGAGTTCCCTGTCTGGCATATGCGCACTTGCTTATGTTCTTACTTTGCCTTCCTTTACAGTACATTACTGCGTTTAGCAGATGTCCTCTGGAATTCCCAGATCCCTCTTTTGATCTGTAGGACATATGGACTAGTTGGTTATATGAGGATTATTATAAAAGAACATACAGGTAAAATTGTTAAGCATGTGGGACTTGCTATTGGTTGCTTGAGCTGTAATTTTAGAAAGTCAGTTTGAAATTATGAAACAAGTTTATGGCAGTGCATCTCTGGTGCAGGTTCAAAGCGGCAATTGGATTTAGTAGGGTTTTTTTTTTTTTTTTACTTATTTAAATGTGTGTGGATGTCCTGCCTATATCTATGGCTATGTAGCAAGTGTATGCCTAATGCCTGCATTGTCCAGAAGAGAGCCTCATGTCATCAAGAACCAGAGTTACAGATGGTTGTGAGCCTCTATGTTGGTCCTGGTAATGGAACCTGGGACCTCTGGAAGGGTAGCCACTGCTCTTAGTCACTGAGCATCTGTCTAGACTGATTCAATAGGGTTTTGTCTGCTTTTCCCTTACATAGCATTATAGGTGGATGTAGATCAGAGACATAATGTACTACTTCATCTTATTAAGAAAGTGCCTGGTTTCTTCTGCTCCCCAACTCATAGTTGGGCATTTACGGCTACCTAACAAGAGTGCGTGGGTCACTTTGACACAGGCAGTACACTAGTGGTTCTCAACCTTTCTAATGCTGTAATTCTTTAACACACTTCCTCATGTTGTGGTGACTCCCAACTATAATATTATTTTTGTTGACACTTCATAACTACTTTTGCGAATGTTATGAGTTGTAATGGCAAGTGGCAGAATTATAATCTGGTTACAAACACTCATTAAAAGTGTACATTGATTTGTATTTGGAGAGCAGTGTCCAAAATCAGATCAGAAAGTGAGAAGTAACTGATGTTGTGGTAAAAGAAGCAAACATCCAGGATATCCTCAAGTTTCTAGAGAAGAGGGCTACATAGGTAGTGATGCTTTCTGCTGAAGATGATGGAGAAGGGAGGATAGATTGCCAGGAGTTGCCTGTGCAAAGCTTTCTCAGTTATAGTAACAAATTCTGTTCTAAAGGAATCATACTTTCATTAAAACTTATAGTCAGCCAGATATAGTAATACATGCCTATAATCCTAGCACGAAGGAGACTGAGCTGGGAAAAACTAGAGTTCAAGGCAAGGTTGGGTTTGCTATAAAAGAAAACAGACCCATACAACTCATGATTTGTGTGTTTACTATACATAAGTTGTAATTCAGTAACACAGTGAAAAAAACTCTGTAGGCACTGTGACCATCAGGATTATAGAATTCCAACCAGTCATGGTGGTACACATCTTTAGTTCCAGCACCTAGGAGGCAGCTCTCTGTGAACTTGAGATCAGCCTGTTCTGTATACTCAGTTCCAGGCTAATCAAGGTTAAAGTGAAACTCTGTTTCAAAAAAAAAAAAAATTTAAAGGTTTCCCATCAAGGTGTTGGTGGCTCAAGCCTGTAATAACAGCAACTAGGATGATAAGGCAGGAGGATTGCTATGAGTTCAAGGCTAGCCTGGGCTATAGAGTAAGCCCCCCTCCCAATTTCTAGCCCCCAATCACACAATGTGTGTGTATGTGTCTTAAGTTCCTATAATGTAGTATATTACTAAAGAATTAAATATATCTTTTGGTATTGTTTGACAGTAATAGAATCTCATCCAGATAATGCATTGGAGGATCTACGACTAGACAAGCCATTTCCTGAACTGAGAGAACATTTTCAGTCTTATGATTTGGAGCATATGGATAAAAAGGTTGGTGGTTTACGTGTGTGTGTGTGTGTGTGTGTGTGTGTGTGTAAGAGAGTGAGAGAGCGAGACCTTAAGTTTAGAGTTAAACTTTCTTCCTTTTTTTTTTTTTTTTTTTTGGCTCTTTTGAATCAGAGTCTCGAGGAATAACCCTGGTTGGCCTAGAACATGCTGTATAGGTCAGTCTGACCCTAATTTGTGATAGTCCTCCTGTCTCTGCCTCCTCCAGAGTGCTGAATTAAGAGTATGTACCACTGTGCCTGACTTCACATTTTTTTAACCTAAGATTTTTTTGTGGGTAAACACACACACAGTGTGAAAAAATATCATAGTGGCATTTCATTTGTATTTTAATAAATAAGGCTTGCCTAAATATCAGAGAGTAAAATAGCCCCTCTGGTCAGCCTTCCAGACCAGACAGTGGTAACACACACCTTTAGTCCCAGTAGCCACACCAGTTTGCCATAGAAACCAGGCAGTGCATGCCTTTAATCCCAGCCCTAGAGAGGAATATAAAATGGGAGGAGACAGCTCAGAGACTCAGGCTCATTGTGAGTGAGATTCCTGGAGGGAGGATCGCCATTTTTGGACTGAGGTCAAGGTAAGAGGCAGTGGCTGACTGCTTTGCTTTTCTAACCTTTAGATTGAACCCCAATTTCTGCCTCTGAGTTTTTATTAATCGTGCTTCAAAGTATTGTAAACTTCCATATTTTTGTCACCAGATCACACAATAGTATTTTATTTTGTTTTTTTTTTCAATAAATTTATTTCCCCTAACGTTAAAAAAGAAGAAGAAGAACAACAACAGTAGACCAGACTAGCACCTAACTCACAGATATCCGCCTGTCTCTGCCTCCCAAGTACTGAGAAAAAAGGCATGTTCCACCACACCTGACTAAAAAAACTTTTAAAAAGAAAAGTAGATAAACTGAAGTTTGCTGTATAGTCACTACCTAAGTCAAGAAATTGGACATTAACTTATCCTAGAAGTTCTCCCCATGGCCTTGTTTCTCCATAGGTACATGTACTTTAAAAAATAGTTTGAATATGACAGATAGAGTGGTGCACATCTGTGACCCTAGCACTCCAGAGGATGAGTGAAAGCCAACCTTTCTTCTAGAACAGAACACACATATATGAATAGTTTAAATTTCAATGGTATGTTTGTTGAAAATGTCTCAAAACTTAATTTCTAGAGTTTGAAAATTACCATGCCAACTATATTTCATTACAGAAATAATCATATTTGTAACAGATTCTATAATGAGCATATATTCCTTTTCAACCTACAGTTAATTAAGTGCAGATATTCATTTGGTTTTCAGAAAACAGCAAGTTCTCATTTTTCAGTCTAGTATTGATACCTCAAATTAAGAAATTTCAGCTGTACCATTGGGTGGTGTGTCTGAGGCTGTTTTCTTGCTGAAGAAACAAAAGGGACTATTGTATACCTGACATCAGGGTTAAAGTAGATTCTGCCTTTAATATCAACCTCAGCCTCAGCCTTTCTTTGTCTCTGTGTGTGTGTTTACAGAAAGCTGTGCATATATCTGTGGCGGCCAGAGATCAACCTCAGGTTCTCTCAGTTGCTTTCTGCTTTGTTTTTTGAGGCAGTGTTTTGACATTGAGCCCGGAGCTAGCCATTTATTTAGGTTAGTTGGCCAGTGAGAGTGCCAGAGTCTGCCTGCCTTGACTTCCATCCACTGAGGTTTCAGCTTATAGCCATGTCTGGCCAGCATTTTACTCACTAAGCTACTCAATAGCCACTCAGAAATCATTTCTAAAATCATTTCTACAACCAGTTCATTTGTCTCTGTTTATTATTTCATATGTATTGGAAGAAAATAAGATGGTATAAGTGAAAAATTAACATTAACTAATACTGATATTTTCTTCAATTTGTGTCTCATTTTTAGGACCACAGCCATACTCCATGGATTGTGATCATAGCTAAATATTTAGCACAGTGGTATAGTGAAGTACGTCTTTCTTTTTTTTTTTTAATTATATGTGACTGTATTTTTCAAGCTCTTTTGAGGGTGTGGGAGGTTAAGTTTTCCTGGTGAGGGTGGATTGCAAGTGAGAGATTTTAAGTTTGAATCCAGCTATCAATCTTTCAATACTGATTGTTTTTCTTTTCTTTGGTTTTTCAAGATAGGGTTTCTCTGTAGATTTTTGTAGTTCTAGTCCTGGAACTAGGTCTTGTAGACCAGTCTGGCCTTGAACTCACAGAGATCCGCCTACCTCTCTCTGCCTCTGCCTCCCGAGTGCTGGGATTAAAGGTGTGCGCCATCACTGCCCAGCAAGCTTTTAATTAACATTAGAATTTCAGTAAATTTCATTCTGAAACTATTGTGAGAAATGAATGGAAAGAAATGGCCTACAGTTACTCTTTCCAAATTGAGAGCTTCTAATGTCACTGGTATATATTATATGTATATATTAATATATATGTGTGTACATATGACATGTATACATACATAATATATATGACACTTTTTTATGAAATCTTACTGTGGAAAATGAGGAAAACTTTAGATACTAAATTTCCATATTATGAGTTTTGATAACTAGATCTTTCAAATTTTTAATCAATTTAGACAAATGGACGAATTCCTAAAAGCTATAAAGAAAAAGAGGACTTCAGATATTTGATTAGACAAGGTAATTTTCTGCATTATAACTAAGTGTTATATAAATTTTGAAAAAAATAATTGTTTGAAGCCAATATTTATTGAATTTCTCTTGTCAGATAATGTCATCATGAGTTTTTAATTTTACTTTTCCCTTGGGAATAAATTTTTTTTCAATATTATAAGAACAAATGCTAGTGATATCTGTTGTTAAGGCTCAGCATTCTGATCCTTTGTTTAGAGCCGCACAAGGTTTTCTGTGTTGGGAAGACAGTGGAAAGTCATTATTTGTTTACATTTCCTACTTTAATAGGGATTTTAAAGAGTGAGAATGGAGCTCCAGAGGATGAAGAGAATTTTGAAGAAGCTATTAAAAATGTGAACACAGCACTAAATATAACTCAGGTATTAAAAGAATTACTGAAGTCATAACTAATATGTCTGATATGAGAGTTGATATAACAGTTTACCATACTGTTGCCTAAATGTATAGTAAGTTAGAAGTAAGTACCTATAACTTAGCTTGATTAATTTTTAATGCTTTTTTAAAAGACAAGGTCTTCCTACCTCAGGCTACCTCAGATTTGCTGTATAAACCAGGCTAGTCTTGAACTTGTGATACTTCTGCCTCTGCCTCTCAAGTGTTGAGGTTTCAGGTATGTGCTATGTTTAGTCCAAAACTTGAGTTTTCTTTTAATACCATTTTGAGCCCTGCATGGTGGTGAATGCCTATAAGTCCACTACTTGGAAAGGGGGCAGGAAGATCAGTACTCATTCTTGGCTGCACAGCAAGTTCAGAACCAGCTGGGCTACATGAAACTGTGTCTCAGAAAAGTTTAAAAAATGTCTTCTGTTATCGTCATTAAAATGATGTTAGTGATCAAATATAGATGAAGCAGAAGAAAATGACCTAAAAAATACCTTTATGAGAATGTTTGAGGCCCTCAAAGAGGAAATGAAAAGTTCCCTCAAAGAAATGGAGGAAAGGACCAACAAAAATTGGGAGACATCAACAGTTCTCTTAACGAAAACCAAGAAAAAGGAATCAAACATATGAAAGAAACTATTCAAGACTTGAAAACTGAAATAGAGACAATAAAAAAAACCCACAAGCAGAGGGAATTATAATAAAAATAGTTAAATAAATAACTGATATTCCCTAAGTTAAAAAAGAAACTTTGGAAAATAAAAAATCAATGTTAAAAAAAAAATAAAATAAAATGATGTTAGTGCTTCAGCATATAGTGCCATTAAAACAAATTATTTTTGTTCTTTTTCATTTAGAGAAATATTTAAATTATTTTAAGTATATAATTTATGAATAGTTGAGAACTTGGAGATAAGAATTATAAATGATATTTTGCTAGTCAAAAGAAGTGCTACTCAGCTGGGCAGTGGTGGCTCAGGCCTTTAATCCCAGCACTCAGGAGGCAGAGGCAGACGGATCTCTGTGAGTTCAGTTCCAGTATAGCTGGGTTTTCACAGAGAAACCCTGTCTTCAACTTTCCCCCACAAAAGTGTTACACAAAAGCTTAAATTTTGTAACCCTGCATTTTCTTTTGACAGCAGTTATTTAGAGTGGAGGTATTATGAATGACTTGTACACTTCAAAAAATTATAGCGTGGGTATGGTGGCTTATACCTGTAATCTTGGAACTTTGGAAGTTGAGGCAGTTTGGTCAGTTTTGTTTTTAATTTGGAGAGCTATGGAATAAGATACCTGGAAGATTTTTAGAAAATTTTTTTACAATTTATAGCCAGAGTACTGCCTTTGATACTAGAAAAGCACTGAAGTCGCTGTAGACATTTTGAAGATGGTGAAACAGTATTCTGTGTACGCCTTGTAAGTCGGTCTAGCTGAGGAACATCTTCTATCTTAGTTGGAGAAAATGTTAAAAATGTGTGTGTAATATGTATGTATGTATGTATGTATGTATGTATGTATGTATGTATATCAAATTGTACATGTTAGATCTGTGCAGTTTACTGAAAAAAAAACAGTTTTAAAAACTGAAGAACTGATTATTCTAAAGCCAGGCATGGTGGCATATGCCTGTAATTCTAGCACTGGGGAGATGGAGGAAACAGATCAAGACCACATTGGTTGCATAGTGAGTTTAGTTCCAGCCTGGGCCACAAGAGACCTTGTTTCAAAAATTAAACAACAACAACAAAATGATTCTAGGAGTTGGGAATCAGTAAACCAAATAATCAGATATTAAAGTATAAACAAAATTAGAATATGAGAAGGCAAAAGGGAGTCTGGGTTTGGGAGGCAGTATTAGATAGAGAGCCAGAAAAGACCTCATGAAGTGACATCCAGAGGTCTTCTGGAAGAGCTTTTTCAAGCAGAGGACACATAGAAAGGTCATGAGATGAGATGAAGTTTCACATTTGTTACAGGATTAGTAGGAAAGTCAGTGTGGTTGAAGAAGAAAGAAAATGGTAGGAAGGATTTGGGTTTGAAGAGGTATAAAGGGCTGTATCATAATAGAAGCTTGCAGACCATTGAAAGATTTGGAGTAGGAAGTAGAAAAATCTGATGCTGAGATAGGATCTCACTGTATGTGTCCCTGGCTAGCCTTGAACTCAGTAGTAGACCAGGTTGACCCTACCTCTGCCTACTTGTGCAAGATTAAAGGTGTGTGCCACTACACTGGGCCATTCAAAGGACTATTTTGACTCTTGTGAGTAGACTTGAGGGTGTGGGGTTGGAAATTGAGAGACCAGTCAAGTTGTTGTCACTAAACACTCTCTACAATAGTAGAATCAAAGCCTATGGTTTGGAAAGTTTTTATTAGGGTGGTGACCTTGCTAACAATAAAATTGGATAACTACTTATTTATTTGTCAGAGTGGTTGTCTCTTTCAACAGCCTTGAATTAGGGTACATGGATTTCGGAATTTTCATAAGCTGGGAAACCATGAGCAACCTAAAATCTAGCTGTGTAGTAATACCCATAATCTTTGCTGTCTTCAATATAATGATATAAATGACTTGTTCCATGTGTGGTGCAGGAGAATAGTCTTGTCTAGAATGCTGGCAGTGGACAGGAGAGGGTTTTCTTTCATTCTCTTTCCCCGTGAGATTGCCGTCAGATTCTGATTCTAAATAAAACTAAACACATCAGAAGTTGATATTTTATTGCACTTTGAAACTGCAAAGATCCTATTTGAAGAAATAGCACTGAAAGTAAAGGTGGACAGAATTCTTAATGTAAATAAAAAATGTTTCATGTTCCTTTGTTAGGTCCCAAGCAGTATTGAAGATATATTTAATGATGATCGCTGCATAAATATCACCAAACAGGTAACAAGAAGTAAAGATACTACTGCCTTATACTCCAGCTCAAAATAAACACCCCTCACTTGTAGTTTTTTATTTCCCTTTTAGACCCCATCTTTTTGGATATTAGCCCGTGCCTTAAAGGAATTTGTGGCAAAAGAGGGCCAAGGAAATTTACCTGTTCGAGGCACAATACCTGATATGATTGCAGATTCAAGCAAATACATAAAATTGCAGAATGTGTAAGTGACTGTTTTTGTTGTTGTTAGGTTTGTTTTTTGAGACAGGGCTTCTGTGTGTACCCCTTACTGTTCTGGAATTAGTTTTGTAGACCAGGCTGACTTTGAATTTACAGAAATCCACCTGCCTCTGCCTTCTGAGTGCTGGGATTAAAGCATGCGCCACTACACCCTGCTGACTGTTTTTAAACTGTAACAGACTACTTATATCTTCCCTGCTAGAGGGACTCAGGACCCTGGTTTCTGACAGAGGACCCAAGAAAATACTGAACTAACAGCTTCCCTTGTTGAAGTCAAGTCCAAGGAAAAATCACATACTTTAAACCTGCCTAATAATACAGATTATTATTATATTATATATTATTATTATATTATAATCTTTTCAAATGTTATATTTTTAAAATGTTTAGATATCTAAATTATATATATATATATACACACACATACACACACACACACACACATATATATATATATATATATATTTTTTTTTTAAATGTTATCTCTTTGTAAAAATGATCAGTATTAAAGCTGAGTCTCTCTTCCAGGTAAGGCCATACTTCTTTTTTGGGTGAGCACGAGACTATTGTGATTGAACCTAGGTCCTCATACTCATGCTAAGAAAGAACTCTCCTACTGAGCAATGTCCCTAAAATAATACTAGTTTCTATCTTCAATTATCTTTTTCTAAATTTTCAGTGTTTCAACACTTAGACTAGGAAAACATCCAAGATTTGCTAGACACTGACTAAGATTTCTGTGTGGCAATACTTGGCCCTGGAAGAATCCAAGCCAGTACCCTTGGAGTCATCAGATCCATACACCCGTTACCAAAAGGTTACATCCATGGAGACCCAACCTTATAAGTCTGTGTATGTTAGGGTAGGATACCTGGATAATAGGTATTTATTTATAGTCATTGATTCCTTAAGTTATGAAAGATTGAAGACCAAAGGAAAACGGTTAAAAATAAAGACTCATGACTGGAGAGATGGCTTAGCAGTTAAGAGCTCTGGCTGCTCTTCCAGAGGTCCTGAGTTCAATTTCAGCAGCCACATGGTGGCTCACAACCATGTCTAGTGGGATCTGATGCCCTCTCTTGGCATAAAGGTGCACATGCAGATAGAGCCCTCATCCACTAGATAGAGAGGGGGAGGGAGGGAGGGAGGGAGGGAGGCAGACAGACAGGCAGACAGACAAACAAACAAAATAAAGACTTCATGAATGGTGCCTTGGTGGGTTTAAGTTGGATTCTGTAGGGTATAATGGGAGTCTTGGTTTTAGAGGACTCTAAAAGTCTTACTGCCAGCTATTAAAAGACCCTTAACTAGTAAGAGGTGTTGCTGGTGGCATTTCTCTAGCATTTTCACATTTTGATGTTCCTAAATCAGTATTTTTTAATTAAAAATAAATTTATGTTCACTTAAAAATAATTTAAGTGTTGCTAATTTTAGAACTTGCTTATTTTGGGTTGTTGTTCTTTTTTAGTTACCGTGAAAAAGCAAAGAAAGATGCTGCTGCTGTGGGTAATCACGTTGCCAATTTGCTTCAGTCTGTTGGCCAGGTAAGCTCCTGAGCATGTTGCCCCTTGACAGTGAGTACTTCTCCCTGTGGGCGTGGGATTCAGCCAGGGGGAGGCTAGAGATAGAAGGCATTACCCTGGCTTTTTGTTTCTTCAGCAGAAGTGCCTACTTGCCTGTGTTCTCTCAGTTCATGGAGAAAGCTTTTCATTTCACAGCCATTGGCTTTGTACTGTGCCCGCTGTTATCTTTGTGTGTGTGCGTGTGCATTATTATAAATCTGCATTTATCTCTTTATAGGCACCAGAGTCCATTTCAGAAAAAGAATTAAAATTATTTTGTAAGTCCTTTTAATTTCCTTCTTTTGCTTGATAAAAATATGCCACCGAGAATGTTCTCCAGAATTTTAAATGATCAGCATTCTCAAATTGGGGTGTGTGTATCCTTAGGTAAATTTTATTATCTTGTAATAAAAAGGAAATTTTAAGACTGAACTATAGGTTCTCATTTGATCTGTGTTAAGTGACTGTAATGAAATTAAGAATTTGCCGTATAGTTTGTGGCTGGCTTCTGGGTTTTCTCCTAAGTGTCAGGGTAGGAACATTTTCTTTGCGTCAGGTGTAGGTTGGGGAGGTGATGCTGTAGGTTAAGTGCTGGCCATGCAAACATGAGGAGCTGAGTTCAGTCTATCTGAAATGGTGAGCTCTACATTTATACAAAAAAATTGGAGAACAAAAAAAGAAAAGAAAAAATAATACAGTGGAGATTGGTAGAAGATACTCAGAATCAGTTTCTATCAACCACATGTATACATAGGGCTAAGCACATGCATGCATACACCACACACACAAGTAAAAGCTTCGAAAAGTTAGTTGCAGGGCTGGAGAGATGGCTCAGTGGTTAAGAGCATTGCCTGTTCTTCCAAAGGTCCTGAGTTCAATTCCCAGCAACCACATGGTGGCTCACAACCATCTGTAATGAGGTCTGGTGCCCTCTTCTTTAGGCATACACAGAAACAGAATATTGTATACATAATAAGTAAATAAATAAATATTTTTTTAAAAAAGTTAGTTGCAGGACTAGAGAGATGGCTTATCAATTAAGCAGAGGAAGCCCCAAGGAACATACACATGGACACATAAAATTATGTCTTAAGCCTTTCCTACACACAAAACTGAGAATAAAACCAAGGCAGGAATTAGTTCATACCATTGATATTCAATATTTAACATAACCTACTGTACTGTGGCCACTCAATACAATTTTTAATGAATGAATTCTTAAAATTTTTAGTATTTTTAAATTCTGTGTATGCCTGTGTATGGCTATGTGCACCTGCAGAGATTAGTGGTGTAAAGTTCTCTTGGAGCTGGAGTTACATGTACTTGTGAGGTACCTGATGTGGATGCTGGGGACTGAACTCAGTTCCTCTCCATTAACAGCACGATCTCGTAACTGTTGAACCATCGTGTAGCCCCAGTTTCTTGTTCAGCTTCCCTGAAGTCTTTACTCTTTGCAGGCAGCAATTCTGCGTTCCTTCGAGTGGTGAGATGTCGCTCTTTAGCTGAAGAGTATGGTTTGGATACAGTCAACAAAGATGAAATTAGTAAGTACAACTAGATGCTAGGTTAAAATTATTAGTAAAATGTGTATAATTACTGTTGAATAAATGGTGTTATAAAATATATAGTTTATATTCTATTTTATAGATTTACCTGAATGATTTTAATTTACATAACCTACTGTACTGTACATATGCTATACAAAAATACATAACACTGTATTTAGATTACTGAGTGCATTGTTTGTTATACATAGGAACTAACACCATCATGTTTCTGCTTTGATTTTGTTTTGTTTTATTTTGTTTTATTTCTTTGAGACAGGGTTTCTCTGAATAGCAGTTCGGGCTGTCCTGGAACTCCCTTTGTAAACCAGGCTGGCCTCGAACTCAGAGAGATCCACCTGTCTCTGCCTTCTGAGTTCTGGGATTAAAGACATGTGTCACCACCACTCGGCTGTATTTCTGTTTTGATAGAGACTCCAGCTAGTATTCCATAAGACTCCTGGATTACTTGTTAACGTATTTTTTCTTATTTTTAATTTTATACTTTATTTTCATAAAATACTTAAAGTTTTTGCTAAGATTGTCTCGGATTCTGAAACTTAAGTATGAATTCAGTCTTTTGTTGTTTGTATGCTGTAAGTTGTCCAGTTGTACTATTTTTTTTTCTTTTTTTCTTTCAGTTTCTAGCATGGACAATCCAGACAGTGAGATAGTCTTATACCTAATGTTGCGGGCTGTTGATCGATTTCATAAACAGCATGGCAGATACCCAGGTAAGAATGGCAGTTGACTTACCAGATACAAAGAAAATAGCCAGATGGTGGTGACAGACAATTTTAATCTTAGCACTTGAGAGACAGAGACAGGCAGATCTCTGAGTCTGAGGTCCATCTACAGAGTGAGTTCTAGGACAGCCAGGACTACACAGAGAAACCTTGTCTTGAGGGAAAAAAAAACCACAAAAAGCAAAAAAGAAAATCTTTCGGCTTCTTATTGTTGTTTTGTTTCATTTGGGGTTTTTTTGTTCTTATTGTTTTGAGACAGAATCTTACTTATCTCAGGCTGGTCTTGTACTTGTGGTCTTCCTTCATCAGACTCTTAAGTACTGGATTTATAGTCATGAACTATCACATTTGGTCAATAAAAGCTTGATGCCAGGTATGGTGCCCTCACCTTTAATCCCAGCACATGGGAGTTAGGCAGGTAGATCTTGGGAGTTTGAGGCCAGACTGATCTACATATGAGTTCCAGGACAGCCAGAGATACACACAGAAACCCTGTCTCAAACACTGAACAGAAAACCCCAAAACAAAATAAAACCTCATACTTGATCTGAATTTTAGTAGTCTGTGGGTATTTAGAGGAACTACTATTTGATTTTAAAGGCTAACTACTTATAGACCATCTGATTCAAAACTATTAGAGAAGAATATTGGTTGAATATGTATAGAAGGAATTTTTTTTTCTGCTAGTTGTCATAGTAGACTTCTGTTTTCCATAATAATAGTATTCTAAATTTTAAGTTACTAACATGTCTCCTGTCTTCTTTTTTTCTTGTCTTTTTAAAGTGTGTGTGAGAGAGAGAGAGAGAGAGAGAGAGAGAGAGAGAGAGAGAGAG
>NC_022011.1:6078023-6109482 GCF_000317375.1 Microtus ochrogaster
AGGGAAAGAGAGGGAGGGAGGGAGGGAGGGAGGGAGGAAGGGAGGGAGGGATGGAGGAGGAGGAAACGGTTTCATTCTATAGCTCAGGTTGCCCTTGAACTCATTGTATAACCTACACTGGCTTCAGTCTTGTAGCAATCCTCCTGCCTCCATGTCCAAAGTGCTAGGATTACAGACATGAGCAATCACAATCAGCTCTTTTAGTTTGTAAAGCCTGACCTGGAACTTGCTGGCCTTGAACTCTTGATCTTATTTTTCCTTCAGAAGACTATATTGTGTACCACCATTCCCAGCTCATAGTTTACTTGGTAACTCTTGCTGACTTTAACCTGAAGGAATAGAAAACCCGTAAGCAGTATGTATCAGTGGCTTCTGAACTTTGAACACTGTAAAGATACAGGGATTTCTTTGCTCAGTATTTTTTGTTGTCTGCAAAGGCAGTAATTGAAAAACTTGTATAATCTTTTATTTTTTTTCTAAAGGTTTACTAATGTATACTGTATTCTGCTTGCATGTATTCCTGTGTGCCAGAAGAGGGCACCAGATCTCATTATAGATGGTTGTAAGTCACCATGTGGTTATAGGGAACTAAACTCAAGACCTCTGAAAGAGCAGCCTGTGCTCTTAACCTTTCAGCCATCCCTCCTGCCCCTAAAAACTTGTATAATCTTAAAGATCCACAGTTCAGAGGCACTTCTGGCTACATAGCAAGTTTGAGACCAGCAAGGTTACATAAGACTCTGTTTCCAAAAAGAAATAAAATAAAAATTAAAAGGACATAAGTAAGGTATTTTCTCTTTAGTTCTTTGAGCAAATAATTATTGAGTATTATGTGCTACTCTTGTAGAACAATAATTAACAAAGACTTAAACAAAAACCACACCAGAATGCTGGGATTATGTGTGTGTCATCATGCCTGGTTTAGGTGGTTTCAGGTTCAAACCCAAAGCTTTGTTCCTGCTGAGTCCACACTTGACCAGCTAAGCTGGACCTGACAGAGACTTACTGAACTTCAATTTGTGACAGATTTTAGTTATCTCTTAACTTAGAGATTTCAGATATTTTCACATGTTGGTTTCATGTTAGTACTTTATACTTTAGTTTCATATATTACTGTTTTTGATTAGATCACGTGAAACTGGATTAAGTAAAGAAGATAGCCATTAATTTGAATCACACATCCCCCCGCACCCCCAGACAGGGTCTCTATGCAGCTCTGGCCATCCTGGCACTCACTGTGTAAACCAGGGTATTCACAAATTCATAGAGATCTGCCTGTTTCTGCCTCCTTGGTGCTGGGATTAAAGGTGTGTGCTACTACACCCAGCCCACACATTTATTTTAATGAAAAATATATGTATATATAATATATATACTTTTTTTAGGAGTATCTAACTATCAAGTCGAAGAAGATATAGGGAAGTTGAAGTCCTGTCTTACTGGCTTCCTTCAGGAATATGGGTTATCTGTAATGGTGAAAGATGACTACGTCCATGAATTGTGAGTATTCTTTAGAGGATATAGAAGTAATGGTCTCCCTGTTTGTGGTTAGACTGATAAAAATTGAAACCTCCTTTTTTCCTTTAGTTGCCGATATGGAGCTGCTGAGCCACACACCATTGCTGCGTTCCTGGGAGGTGAGTTTTATAGATGAAATGACTTATTTGTTGTTATAGAATACAGTTATTTCTATTAACTCTTTGTTTTCTTGGCTGTTTTAATTAGTGAGGTCAGTGAAGCAGACTGTGTGGTTTAGGTTAATCGTTAACTCCCCAGACTGTTCTCCTACTCCCTGTTTTTCCCACAGCCATCCATATTAAACTCCTGAACAGTCATTAGTCCTTGGGAAGGATGCTTTTGATCATGAACCGCACTGAACTTTCTAATCACAAGTACACACTCAGACCTTTCTTCCTCTTCTTCCTGTTTTGTCTTCCTGCCCCAACAGTTCTCAGAAACAAAGACTAACTTGACTTAAAGGTCCTGTGTACTTCCTTTTCCCTGAGACATGAGGTCTTTGTACCTCAGAGTTCAGTTCAAAACTGCCATTTCTCTCATAAAAACTCCCTTTTTTAAAAAAATTTTATTTATTTATTTATTATGTATACAATATTCTGTCTGTATGCCTGAAGGCCAGAAGAGGGCGCCAGACCTCTTTACAGATGGTTGTGAGCCACCATGTGGTTGCTGGGAATTGAACTCAGGACCTTTGGAAGAGCAGGCAATGCTCTTAACCACTGAGCCATCTCTCCAGCCCCATAAAAACTCCCTTTATCTGTTTGTTTTCACCATTTCTTCTAGTCAGTTAAGTTAGTTATTGTATGGGTACCTTATAAACATCCAAAATTTATTTCTTATAGTTTACAAAGATCAAAATGAGGATGCCAACATAGTTAGGATCTGTGAGAGCTCACTGCAAGAATCAACTATGGTGTTTTTCTTGTATTGTGTCCTCCTCACATATTATGTTTTTAAAGATGTCCAAAGAAACCTGCAGGATCTCTTTATAAGGGCATAAACCCATTTATGAGGTCTCCACCCTCATAGTCTAATCACTTTCCAGAAGCCCCACCTTCTAATTCTGTTGCATTGAGAGTTTTCAACATATTAATGACGGGGGAGGGGAACACGAACAGTAAGTTTGTTCAGGGTCTCACTTGGCTGGCCTAGAACACATATTTAGCAGACTGGCTTTGAACTCACAGAGATCTACCTCTCTGCCTCCTGAGTGCTGGGATTAAAAGCATGCACCACCAGGCTCAGTCTGGCTTTTATTATTTAATTCTTAAAATTAATTATTTTTAAAGATTTACTTTTCTCCTTTTTCCCACAGGAGCTGCTGCTCAAGAAGTTATCAAAGTAATCACCAAGCAGTTTGTAATTTTTAATAATACTTACATTTATAGTGGCATGTCACAAACTTCTGCAACTTTCCAGTTGTAGAATAAGTACCATGTGTAATATGTTAATGATTGAAACTGTAATTGTCTTCATATTGTGCTTTAGTTTGTAAAAATCTGTTAAAGGAGAGCAGTAAATTGTTTCCTTAATAAACATTTTCCTCATTTGTAATACAGTCTTGTTGTTTGGGGTACTGGGGAGAAAGCAGTCATTTTTCCACAGAATAAAAGCCAACTCTTTGTAAGTTAGTTCATTAATACTGGCTTGCTGTTTTTCACTTACATATCATAGACATATCTGTTTCATTAGAAAAAGTAAAAAAAAAAAAAGATCTTAATGAATTGACATGTGGATTTTAGCTGTTGACATTATTTTATTATTACCATTCCCCCCCCCCCCCCAGACAGGGTTTCTCTGTATAATAGCCCTGGCTGTCCTGGAACTCGCTCTGTAGACCAGGCTGGTCTCAGACTCACAGAGGTCTGCCTGTCTCTGCCTCCTGAGTGCTGGGATTAAAGGTGTGCGCCACTGCCTGGCAGCTGTGGACATTTTAAGATCATTATTTGTTAAAAAAAAAAGTATTTCAGGATTTGTAGTTTTGTCAGAAAACAAAATCATTTTTTATAGTCATTCATTATATATAAAGATTTTACTCTATACCTACTTGTTGAAATTTCATAGGGTCATCCCTCCATAAATTTCATTTTAGCGAATAAGCAAATTGGAATAATAGCATTTACCATCATGTTAGATGGGAAAGAAAATTCCTTAAGAGAATAGCAGCAAACTAGAAATACAGAAATGGAAGAAGGGCTGTGTTTCTGACTTGTGTGTAGCTGGCTGAAAGTGTTAATGCGACTCTCAGCTTAAGGCCTGCAGTGTAATAGTCATCAAAGGCAATCTCCTGTGTGAGAACCTGTTATAGCTGACGAAAGGGGAGGGGTTAATAAGGCTTTTATTTTCTTGGATACTAGTGTGTCGTTCTTGCTTGGCTGTCTGAAGTGACTCTCCCAGAGCATGGGCGCCCTCTGTCAGTACTTCATCTCCCTACACCGTCCTAATCAGATGGACTCTGTTAAGAAGGAAACATTACACCTGGACCGCATTTCAGACTCGAGCTGTGGTTCTTGGGTCTACACAGTAAGAAGTTGGCCAGAACCAAACATTGTGGTTTGGGAATTCACCCAGTGACGCTGCTTTAGTGTGGTGAGGTGTCCGCCAATGGAGTAGCCAGTGTAGTTGAGAAAAGCCTGGCGGGCAAGGTCAGGAGGGTGCAAAGGGTCGTTTCCTAGAAGGGAAGTCCCAAATACTAAGACAAGGTTAGATTATCCTCGAATTTCTCTAAAGCCAGCACCACGCGCTGGCCACCTGCCCCCAGTACGCGAGCGACCCGCCAGCTGCGGCTGTGAGCGCGGGCTCCGCGTGCGTGCAGGTGTCCGGCCGGAAGTCCCGCCCAGCGGATGTAAACCTGGCGCGTGTTGGGTGGGAAACCCAGTCAGGCGTCGTAGTGTGTGCTTCCTCAGGGAAGAGCTGCTGTGAGGCTCCGGGGTAAAGGCCCGAGGTGTTATCTTGCTGTTGCCTTCCGGGCAGGTGGGCGCCTGCAGCAGAGCTATGGTGCCGGTGTTGTCCAGAGGGCAACACTGAGCTGAGGGCAAGGGCTGCCCTGAGCTACGCCGCCCGGGCCAGGCCGCAGCTGCACAGCCTGCGGGGAAGGGCGGCATACTCTGATTAGCCTGCCGCCTGTGGACGCCCGTGCTGCTCCAGGTGATTGCGGTGTGTGGAAGGTGTCGTTTGAGAAGGAAGACAGGGCCGCGTGTCCCTGGAGCCTCAGCCGAACCGCGAGCCTTGGGGATTGGGTGACTGCTCCCGCGAGGCCTGGGGAGCCGGGCTTGGGAGCAGCGGAGAGCTGTGGAGGAAGGCCGGGTGCCGCCGACCCTCCTGAGAAAACTTCAGATCTTTAGGTGAGCCATGCAAGCCTCGGTAGCCTTGAGTAAGAGACAGGGAGCGGGACGAGGCCGCATTAGCCCGTGGAAAGATGACGGCCCCGGGGCGGGTGAAGTGTGTCTCCCCTCCCACCCCCCATCTCATCCATCTAGAACTGCGTCCTGTTGCCCTCAGTATGGGACCCGAATGACTTATTTCAGTCCCTTTAAACTTTTGAAGCAGAAAGTCGATAGTGCCGCTTAATGATAGATTCTATCTTGGCTTCCATCCCTACGACCAAAGAGGGGTGCAAACCAATACTCAACTACTTTTCTTACTTATTTTCTCTACTAGTTTTCCTTATAAAGTTAGTGCTTGACCTTAGTGTTTTGGAGAATCGGTTCTCAACCTGTGGTCGTGACCCCCTTGGGTTGCGTGTCAGATATTTACATTACGATTCATAACAGCAGCAAAATTACAGTCGGGAAGTAGCAACGAGATAATTTTATGGTTGGGGTCACCACAATGTGAGAAACTGTATTAAAGGGTCGCAGCCTTAGGAAGGTTGAGAACCACTGTTTTGGATAGTAAATTACAAACTTGTAAGGATTATACTTTCTGTTATGTGAAATGTTTTTGTGGTTTTGTTTTTTTCCCTATGAGAACACAGTAAAAAAATTTAAAATCTCACTGTTGGTGATAATTTGTACCTATTCACAAAATTACTGAAAATATTTCATAATTGCTTTATTTGGCACATAACTTTTTACTTGGAAAAGAGCTACTTATAATTTTTGTTTTGTTTTTCTAGACAGGGTTTCTCTGTAGCTTTGGAGCCTGTCCTGGAACTAGCTCTTGTAGACCAGGCTGGCCTCAAACTCAAAATGATCTGCCTGCCTCTGCCTCCCAAGTGCTGGGATTAAAGGCATGACCCACTGCCAGGTTAGAAGTTGTAAAATTTAAAATGTAATGTGACTTTAAGCCTAATCTCAATTTGTAAAAGCTCTTTGACCCCACCTGGTGCTTGATTTTACTATAAAAAGAGGCTCAAAAACAGCCCCCATTGCCACAGCTATACAAACCCATCTGGCTATGGTCACAACCTTAGCTGATTAGCTTTCTGTGCCCCGTGGTGATATTTTCCTTTTTCTGAAATAAAGCTTACCTTTGGTTGAATAAACTTTAGCTGTCTGTCCCCACATCATTGTGTGATCCCGGACCCACTAGGTCTAAAGCCACTCTGAGCTACATATAAAAAGTTCCAGGCCATCCAGGAACTTGAGCGAGAAAGAGGGGGTGAGAAGATAAAAGATAGTCTCAAAACAAACAGAAAATCCTCACAATCAAAGGAAGGGTGATCCCTGGGACTCGCATAATAGGCATAAACCCTTGCGCCACACACACACGTACATACACATACATAAAGAAACAGATTTAATTAAAAATATTTATAGCGATGTCTGCTCTTAAGGCAGAAAGTGTTAAAGGTTAACAGTGGCTGCCAGTTTTATTTTTTTCTCCCAAAATGTGTTTGGGCTTACAGCTTTATATTTCTGTATTCCTGGACTGGACCATTTATTTCTATATTCTATTCCTAGACTCTTCAAGACTCATCATCCCTTTCCTGCCTAAAGATTACAGACATGCACCATCATGCCTAGAATATTTCATTCTTTCAAATTTTTTTTAACATGGACTACTTCATGAATTTGTGTCTCATTCACTCATCCTTGTGAAGGAGCCATGCTAATCTTCTCTGTATCATTCCAATTTTAGTATATATGCTACTGAAGCAAGCATCCTGCCCAGAATACTTCTTAGAAGCTGATCTAACTAAAAATACCCTATCTTCTAGATGAAATGTAAGGAAAAATGACAAGCATGGAAAGTGAGAATACAAAGAAAATACAAGGTGAGAAATCCATGAATCATGTGACTAGGTTAGTTTTATGTATTTTATAGTTGTGCAATTGTGGGTATATTTGTGTGTGTGTGTGTGTGTGTGTGTGTGTGTGTATCATATCTAACAGCCTCTAGAAAATGAAAGAATCATTCGTCAATGGACACGAACAGTTGCTTACCCCAGACAGGGAATTGCCAATTGACCCAAGTAAGGGTGTCACCAGGTCCAACTTGCCAGTGAGTCTGCTGGCTTCCTTGTAGGCATGTGAGTGTGGAGTTATTTACAGTACGGGTGACAGCTCATGAACGTCACAGGCAGCTTGACAGGTTGGAAAGTATCTCTTCCAGGCAGTTTAGTTGGTCTAAGCTTCTCTGAAGCCACGCTTTTGGTCAGGTGTTTCTCAGCAGTCCTTACCCTTTAAATAACCTTGAGCAAGGAGGGGCCTAGCACAGCGGGTTAGTTTCAGACTTCATGAAGTTCTAGGTTATTTACTTCCTAACTTTTGAGTTTTTTAATTTTTCTTTTTATTTATTATTTTGTTTTGTTTTTGATTTTTCGAGATGGGATTTCTCTATGTAACAGTCCTGCTGTCCTGGAACTCAATCTGTAGACCAGGCTGATTTCAGACCTGCAGAGATCCACCTGCCTCTGCCTCTCAAGTTCTGGAATTGATTAAAGGTGTACCACCATGCCTGCTCCCCACCCCTGGTTTGAGATAGGGTTTTTCTATGTAGTTCTGACTGTCCAGGAACTCACTATATATAGACCAGGCTGGTCTTGAACTCACAGCCAGTGCCTCTGCCTCCCAATTGCTGGTATTAAAGGTGTGTGTCACCACTGCCATGCTTCCATCCTGGGTAGTAATGAGCTTCCTTGCAAGATGGTATATATCAACTTGAAGGAAATTGCTATGGCATAACATACATGTTGACATCTACTTTGTGCCTGTCATATAATTCCTGACATGAGGAAGCAGACATGGGAGATGTCATGCTGATACTTAGAGTGCCATATGAGCCAGGCATGGTAGATCATACCTTTAATCCCAGCACTCAGGAGGCAGAGACAGGCAGATCTCTTGAGTTCAAGGCTACTTGGTTTACATAATTTTAGGCCAACAACGACTATAGTGACTCTATTTGGGGGATGTGAGGCATATGGCAGAATATAAAAGAACAATAAATAGGCCCTAGACATGGTGGCTCATTGTTTGAATATGTTTGTGTCTGTCTACAGTGTCACAATTGGTTTTTTTGAGTCAGACTTTCATGCGGTCCAGTCTAGCCTCAAGCTCATTGTGTGGCACAAGATGAACTTAAAACTTCTGATCTTTCTGCTCCCAAGCCCCAAGAACTGGAATAATAAGTATTTGCCCAAAATGCCTGTTTTGTGTAGTGTTGGAGATCAAAACAAACTGGAGCTTTGTTTATGCTAGGCCAAGTGCTTTACCAACTGAACTATATCCCCATCCCCAGAATTTATTGAATATTAGTAAGTTCACAAGGTATAATTACTTCATTGGCATTGATTTGCCACATAGTGCCACTTTAATTAATAGCCTGCCCAGGCAAAACCACGTTTATTCCAATTTTAGCTACTACTAATACTAACTCTCAGATCACACATTACACATCACATAGTGAACCTGTTTGTTTCTCTGACTACAAAGGGTTAAAGAGGCCTCAGCAGAGTTCAAGAAGTTTTGTTTTGGGTTTTTGTTTGTTTTTACTTTTCAAGGCGGGGTTTCTCTGTGTATCCCTGGCTGTCCTGGAACTCTGTAGATCTGTAGATCTGTAGAGCTGGCTGGCCCCAAACTCAGAGATGTGCCTGCCTCGTAGGGCTGGGACTAAAGTCACACCACTGCACCAGGCTTGAAGACTTTTTAAAGAGGGCAGAGAAGTAGAAGCTGGAAAGCTATAGGGATGCAAAGATAACGAACATGGCTGCTGGACACTCAGGCCACTCCCAGGCACAGGTTGGAGAGAAATAGAGAAGTGAAGAGGTGGAGGCAGAAGGAGCAAGACTTCCTCTTTAGCTCCATAGCAAGATTGAGACCAGCCTGAGCCCTATTAAGACTAGGTAGGGCCGGGCGGTGGTGGCGCACGCCTTTAATCCCAGCACTCGGGAGGTAGAGGTAGACGGATCTCTGTGAGTTCAAGACCAGCCTGGTCTACAAGAGCTAGTTCCAGGACAGGCTCCAAAACCACAGAGAAACCCTGTCTCGAAAAACCAAAAAAAAAAAAAAAAAAAAAAAAAAAAGGCTAGGTAGGTAGGTAGGTCGAGATAGATAGACAGAAGGACAGACAGACAGACAGAGGTAGATGATAGAAAGACAGATAGACTAAAGCTATGTGGAAGTTGGTGAGATGGCTCAGTGGGTAAAGATCATTAAACCTGACAATATGAGTTTGTTCTCTAGGCTCCACATAGTAGGAGAGAACCAACTTTCACAGTTATCCTCTGACCTCTATACCCCCCTCAAAAAACACTAATTTAAAATTTTTTATGTATGGGTATTTTGCTTGCGTGTATATTCGCCCTACTTGCGTGCCTAGAGCCCATAGAGGTTAGAAGGCCACCTCAGATCCCCCAAAACTAGAGTTACAGACAGCTGGGAGCAGCCATGCGGTCCTAGGATCAATCTCAGAGGATGAACACACACTTCTATTGAATATCTGATTTGAAAATATTTCCTTCTAGATTGAGACACTTGCATTCTGCATAGTATCTTGAAACATAAAAGCTTTAAATTTTAAGCCAGGTGCGATGACGAGCCTGCCTTTAATCCCATCACTCAGAAGGTAGAAGCAGGCAGATTTCTGCTAGTTCAATCCAACCTAGTCTATATAAGGAGTTCCAGGACAACGAGAGCTATATAGTGAGATCCTGTCTAAAACAAATAAACAAACAACAGCCAGATGGTGGTAGCACCTGCCTTTAATCCCAGCACTCAGGAGGCAAGGAAGCAGAGGCCAAGTATATCTCTTGAGTTGCAGGATAGCCAGAGCTAAACAGAAACTCTGTCTTGGAAAAAGAACAAATACAAATTTAAAATTTTAGATCTATTATGTCCATTTTCTTTTATATTGCTTGTTGCTTTTCGTATTGTGTGCACTTCAGTTTTGTTTTGTTTTTTTCAGGAATTGAAGGAACTAGGTTGCTCAGCTCAAAAAAGGTTAAATGAAGATGAAATGTGATCATTGTTTCTGTAAGGAGGTGCTTTAGCTAAGAAGGGAAAGAGTATGATAGGAAATCTTAAAGTCTGAGAAGGAAATGCTAAAGGCAATAGAGGAGTGAAACCTACGTTGTGCCCAGAACTGAAAAGCACCACACCCTATCTGGAATTTTCTTTGGCATGTTGTTAACAGGACATTGATATCCATACAGACTTGTCATTTTGTAGATTTGTTAATGATATAATGATGAATAAATGTTGGCAGTTGCCCAAAATCAACTCAATAATAACATTTTTACTGTATATTATTCCTTTTTTTTAAAGATTTATTTATTTATTATGTATACTACATTCTCCCTCAATGTATGCCCGCATGCCAGAGGAGGGCGCCAGATCTCAGTACAGATGGTTGTGAGCCACCATGTGGTTGCTGGGAATTGAACTCAGGACCTCTGGAAGAGCAACCAGTGCTCTTAACCTCTGAGCCATCTCTCCAGCCCCGTGTATATTATTCCTAATAAATTGCATCACAGGGCTAGAGAGATGGCTTAGCAGTTACGAACACTGGTTGTTTTTCCAGAGGACCTGGGTTTAATTTCCAGCACCCATATGGCAGCTTACCACTGTCTGTAACTCCAGTTCCAGGGATTCTTACACCCTCATACAGATACATGCAGACAGAACACCAATGCACATAAATAAATTTAGCAAATTGTTAGGTGATTTTTTTAAGTAGAAGACTAAATATTGATTGATGTATCATAGATTTTTGTAATATGTGCCTTTTTATTTTAAGTCTACCCATTGCAAATGTTAGTTCAAGACTTATGTCAAGGATGGCAAGATGACTCAGCTGGGAAAGGCACCTGCTGCCAAGGCTGACAACCTGAGGTTGATCCTTGGGACCCACAGGTGGAAGAGAGAACAGATTCCTACAGATTATCCTCTGACCTCCCCATGTGTCTCCTCACAAACAAATGAATAATATAACAAAATACTTTTAAGGCCAAGTAAAAGAAATAAAAACTTCAAAAAACAAAAAGTTATTCTGATACCTAGAAATCATTTACCTGGTAAAAGAGGATTTTAGTTTAGTTTGATATATTGACTGATTTTCAATATACTCTATCTGTCAAATATGAAATTCATGATGTATTCCTTGTATAAACCAACTTGGTCATGATATATTGTTAATATATTGTTGGATTCAATTTACTAAAATATTTTGGCAAGATTTTTTTTTACATGTTATGTTCATGAGGGATATTGGTCTACAGTTTTCCTAATGGTTTTGGTACAAGGGTAATGGCAATCTCAAAATAAGTTGGGAAGCCAGGCATAGTGGTGTGTCCCTGGTTACTGAAGAGCTGAAGCTTTAGGATCTGAACTTTGAGATCAATGTTTGGTGGAGTTTTCAAGTGAAATCATCTGAAACTGGAACTTTCATTGTGGGAAGTTTTGTAGCTATGATTTCAGCTTTTTCTATAAATGTGATATTCAGATAATGTATTTTTGAATGCATTTGGATGATTTACATCTTTGAAAGCAACTTTTTTCTCTTTCATCTAAGTCATTGAATCTGTTTGAGATTATGCATAATACTTTCTTTTGAATATCTTCAGACTCTGTAGTGGTTACTTATTTATAATGTCTTTCTGTTGCTTAGGCTGGACTGGAACTCACTATGTAGCCCTTGAATTTGTAGAAATCCTTCTGCCTCTAAATCCTAAATGCTGGGATTATATGTGTGAGCCATTTAATACTGATGGTTTGTGTTTGTATTAGTCTGGCTAGAGAATTATCAGTTTCATTGATCTTTTTAAAGAACCTTTTTAATTGTCTAAAAAGATTTATTTATTATATATACAGTGTTCTGCCAACATGTTTCTCTGCACACCAGAAGAGGGCACCAGATCATTACAAGTGGTTGTGAGCCACCATGTGGTTGCTGGGAATTGAGCTTAGAACCTCCAGAGGAGCAGCCAATGCTCTTAACCTCTGAGCCATCTTTCCAGCCCCATCTCTTTTTAATTTTTAAATTTATTTTTATGTGTGTAGATGTTTTGCTTGCATGTATATCTGTGCATGCCTGATGTCTAAGTGAGGTCAGAAGATGGCATTGGATCCCCAGAGATTAGATTACAGACATTGTGAACTGTCATATGGATGTTGGGAATTAAACCCGTGTCCTCTGGAGGGCTGGAGAGATGGCTCAGTGGTTAAGTAAGAACACTGCCTGCTCTTCCAAAGGTTCTGAGTTCAATTCTCAGCAACCACATAGTGGCTCACAGCCCTCTGTAATGAGATCTGGTGCCTTCTTGAGGAAGAGACCTGGTCAGTTGTCCTCACCAACTTAGACCATGAAATCCAATATAGACAAGTTCAACAGAACTGCCATATAAGTACTGCACACGTAGGCTTCAGCATTGCCAGGGCATAAATTTCATTCATTCATTTTCATTCCCCTGGAAGGCAGCCAGTGCTCTAAACCACTGAGCCGTCTCTCTGGTTCCACTCTCTTTCCTTCTGTTTCATGATTTCTGTATAGTTTTTTTTTTCTTGCTTACTTTTGGCTAAGTTTGCTCGTTTTCTAGTTTCTTAAGGTGGAAGCTAAGGTCATTGAGTTAGGAACCATTTTCTTTTCTAACGTAGGTATTTAGTACTAGAAATTTCCTCATAAATACTGCTTCATTAGCATCCTATAAATTCTAGTATGTTGTATTTTCATTTAAAATAACAGTTTACTTAAAATATTTTTAATATATCTTTCTTAGATTATAAAGTAAATATTTACTTATTTTTTAAAAATCAAGCATTTCCAAGGTATATAATTATGAAATAGAATTTGAACTATTGGTCTTTGAAAGAAAACTTTGCTTTTAAAATAATTTTTCTCCAGTAGAAATGAAGACTGACCTGAACTTACTGTTGGAATGTCTGAAGTATCACATGGGCAGCCCTTTGTCACAGAAGGAAGTTTTGATCACTATCCATTCCGTTTGTAAACAAAACAGTAAGACAGAATAATGAACTTTATTCATAATTTTATTATTTTTTCTATTCTTTTTTCTTGCCTTTCTTCTCCTTCCTTCACTCCATCTCTCTCTGTCTATGCTTGCCTCTCCCTCTCTTCTTCCTTTGGTGTCATTCATCTCATTTCCTCATGTAACACAAGCTGGTCTCAAAGTCTTGATCCGCCTGACAGTCTCCCCACCGTGGGGATTTCATGCATGTACCCCCACAACCTGTTGACTGATGTTTCTGTCCCACCAGGTCCCACAGCCATTTAGTCCCAGATAAACACACAGAGGTCTATATTAATCATAAACTGGTCGGCCTAGTAGCTCAGGCTTCTTATTAACTCTTATAACTTCTATTAGCCCATAATTCTTGTCTGTGTTAGCCACATGGCTTGGTACCTTTTTTTAGCGAGGCAGTCACATCTTGCTTGCTCTGTGTATGACTTCCTCTGTGTCTGGGTGACGACTGCAGACTGACTCTTTCCTATTTCCAGAATTTTCCTGTTGTCCTTGCCATGCCTCTACTTCTTACCTGGCTACTGGCTAATAGCATTTTATTAAAATACAATTGACAAAGTATAGACCATTGTCCCACAGCAACAACCCACTCTGGTTCCAGTTTTGTAGTACTCTACTATATTAATATTCATGGCTGTTTCTCTTCTACTCAATGTATGTGCTATATTACTTTATTCATTTGGTTCTTTTATCCTTAACAGAATAATCAAAGTAATTATAATTTCTATCTTGTTTTATCTGCAAACCCTACAGGTGATGCAGGTGTTTATTTCCGGGATGTTGGTGGTTTGATGTTTGTAGAAAGTCTTGCAAAGTCAAGTGAGCATAGCATGGTAAAAGAAGCAGCCTTATATACATTAGGATCTATTGCAGAAGGAAATGGTAAAATACAAAATTTTATTTTTATGGTCCTTAAAAATAATTTTAAATAAGTATTTAAATTTTTTTCTCTTTATTTAAGGGTGAATGCCAACACACCTGGCTTAACTTTTATTTTTAGGGTTATTTTGTTTGTTTCCTATGAATTTTTTTCTTTTTTGAGTCAAGGTTATCATAAAGCACAGGCTGGCCTTGAATGCATAGTTCTGTTTGCTTCCTAAGTATTAGGATTGCAGCATGTCTAGTGTTATTTTTGAACTTTGAAATACTTTTGCACCTCCAAATGTCTTAAGAAATATCATAAAGACTGGGTGGTGGTGGCTCACGCCTTTAATCCCAGCTCCTGGGAGGCAGAGACAGGTAGGTCTCTGTGAGTTCGAGGCCAGCCTGGTCTGCAGAGCAAGTTCCAGGCCAGGCTCCAAAGCTACAGAGAAACCCTGTCTCGAAAAACCAAAAAAAGAAAGAAAGAGGGGCTGGAGAGATGGCTCAGTGGTTAAGAGCATTGCCTGCTCTTCCAAAGGTCCTGAGTTCAATTCCCAGCAACCACATGGTGACTCACAACCATCTGTAATGAGATCTGGTGCCCTCTTCTGGTCTGCAGGCATACATGCAGAATACTAAGAATACTGTTTACATAATAAATAAATAAATCTTAAAAAAATAAATAAAATAAAAAGAAAGAAAAAGAAAAAACCCATAAATATTGCAATATTGCTTGTCCCTCTCTTTTCCAAAGCAAATATTTGAATTTTTTGAAGTTTTTTTTTTCCTTGCTTTGTTTTTAGGTAGTCTTCTCACTTGGCCTCACTTTTCACTTCTACTTGGTTTGATTTTCATTTTTTATTTGGTTAGGATTTTATTGACAATTCTAGGGTATTTAAATGTTTGCTTTGAAGCTTAAACCAAGTCATTTTGATTAAGATATTGCTTGTTTGGGACTGGCTAGATGGCTCAGTCGTTAAAGGCTCTTGCCTGAGTTTGATGTGTGGAACTCACATAAAGGGAAGAGAGAACTAACTCCCAAAAATTGTCCTATGATCTGTAAGAGCATTGTGGTAGGTCTGCACCTGCGGGTGGTCACACACACTAATGTGCATGTGCACATATACAAGTAAATAAATAAATGTAATTAAATTTTTTTAATATTACTAATTTGTTCTGCTAAGAACATATCAAGTTTTCATAGATTTTTATTGTTTCTAGTATATGTCAATTAAATGACATCTAGTTAAGAAACATCCCCAGTTTGACAACTTTATTTTGTTCAATGTATTTTTGTGTTAATATATTAAAATGAAAATTGTATTTTATGTTTCAGTGTACTGTCAGCAAACTTTGTGTACTTCAGAATTATTTCAAGATTTAAATTTGCTCTTATCTAATGATGATTCAAACACAAATTTGAAAAGAATGTCCATCTATGTTCTTTTGGTTCTGGTTTCAAATAATAGTGAGTATATTCTCTTACGAATGTTTAAAAACATTTTGATATATTTTGGAACAGTCATTAATACTTTATTCTCTAGTCATTCTTGTTATATTAGTGCCTTTTTTGAGACAGTTTCACTATGTTGACTAGAGAGATCCACCTGCCTCTGCTTGCCGAATGCATTAGTGACTTTTTAATCTCATTAATATGCAAGAGATATGAGCTCTAGGAAAGGAATTAATAAGCATTTAATCATTGATATTTGTTAATTTTAAGAAATAGTGAGCCAGGTGGTGGTGGTACATGCCTGTAATCTCAGTACTTCGGAGGCAGAGGCAGACAGGTCTCTGTGAGTTCAAGGCAAATCTGGTCTACAAGAGCTAGTTCCAGGACAGGTTCCAAAGCTGCAGAGAAGCCCTGTCTCAAAAAACCAAAAAAGAAAAGAAAAGAAATAGTGACATTATTTGTACTACTTAATCTTTAAAAAGAAAAACAAGTGTCTAATGAATTGGTTGACTTTTCCCTGAATCGATCATTTTGTTACAAGATTTCCTATATTAGACCGTGTTTATTTTGGGATAATTTTAGATTTACTGAGAAGTCGAAACTGTAGTATAAAGTGTTCGTGTATACCTAGTTAGGACCTTGCATGTGTATGTTTGTATGTGTGTGTGTGTTTGGTGTAGAAACTGGAGGTTGATGTTGGGTACCTTCCTCAATCAATTTTCATCATTTTATTTTTTTATTTTTTTTTAAAGATTTATTCATTTATTATGTACAGAGTGTTCAGCCTCCATGCCTGCAGGCCAGAAGAGGGCACCAGATTTCATTATAGATGGTTGTGAGCCACCATGTGGTTGCTGGGACTTGAACTCAGGACCTCCGGAAGAGCAGTCCATGCTCTTAACCTCTGAGCCATTTCTCCAGCCCCATTTTATTTCCTTGAGACAAAGTTTCTGGGGCTTTCCAATTTGACTGATTGCCCAGCAAGCCCCAAGGATCAGACACAAGCTACTGTGCCTGATTTTTATTTAGTTTTTATATGGGTACAGGGGATCAAACTCAGTTTCTTATGCTGCCACTTTACTGACTGAGCCATCTCCCCAATCCCTTCATCTTTTAAAACTGCTTCATTTAGTTCTTGAAAATGTTAGGTACTTGAATTACTTCTAGATATTTTTCCTATTTTGGAAAACCTTAAAAAGATTTGTATTTTTTCTACTTTTAAGATTCTTTTCATATTGTAACAGAAATATAACTTAAGCATTTGTAATTTTTAGAGGAAAACTGAATGCTGTAAGTTGCTGAGCATAATATATTTTCCATAATAAAACCAGTTAAACATTTTTAAAAAATCAAAATTTTATGTATGTGGATGTTTTGCCTATATGTATATCTGTACACTAACTTGTGTATGCCTGTTACCCACAAAGGTCATAAGAGAGTATCAGATCCCTTAGAACTGGAGTTGTTAATCCACCATGTGGGTGCTGGGAATTGATCCCAGATCCTTTGCAAAAATAGAAAGTGCTCTTAACTGCTGAGCCATCTCTCCAGCCCCTTGATTACAAGTTTTTTCCTACTGTAATTCTGTATATTTTATAATGCTTTAAAGTAGCTTGAAAGCTAATTAAAATATTTTTAAATGTCTTAATTTCTATAAAATTATTTCTAAATAAAAGTCATTCATGTAACATGGCTATTTTTTAAGGGAATGGACAAACGCTTGTAAGAGAAACAGGTTGTATTGAAGTTCTGTCACAGTTGTTCAGGTAAGTAAATAAATATCTTCTTATTTCATTGTTTAGGACATTACTGCATTTATAATAATATATTACCTTTTCTTTTTAACCCAACAGGACAGTTCTTTCAAATTATGAGTTGAATTTGTCAGATAATAATGTTTTCCAGAGTTATCTGTTGTGGTCTTCAGTATGCAGTACTCTGTGTGTCTGTGTCAACAATCCTCAAAATGGTAATTATTTCAACTATTTAAATACAAATATAAAAACAAATGTGACTGATATTTTGCAAAAGTCAAATTAAAACATGGTTGGCTTTTCTCCTTTCAGACGAGAATCAAATGCTTTGTTGTTCACTTTTTCCACATGTGAATGAATGGCTAGTGAATTGTATGAAACCTGAGATAATTCGCCCTATATGCTCATTTATTGGACTTACTCTTGCAAATAATAGTAAGTATTCGTTATTTTCTGGGTTTTACTTTAAGAATTCTATTTTAAAACATAAAAAAGACTATTAAATTCAATTAGTGATTTTGATGCTTCTAATCCGGACCATTTTGGGTATAGTTAGATGGCTTTGTTTTGTTTGAGATAGGTCTCACTGGACAGACCTGGCTGGCCTAGAAATCGCTGTATGGACCAGGCTGGCCTCAAGTAGATACTGACCTGCCTTTGCCTTGAGTTCTTGGCTAGACTTTTGAAGATAAGAAAATCTTGGAATTGGGTATTATTGGGAGGACATTGGAAAGATGGTGACAGCAGCATAGTTGTTTCTTGGGAGGTGGGGTTTGAGAATGGTCTCCTGTAGCCCAGACTGACTTGTAGATCTCTCTATATAACTAAAGATGACCTTGAGCTCATGATCCTTCTTCCCACAGACAAGTAAGCACCCTATCCATGAACATTATAAATCTCCTCACAATTGAGGCATTATTTTTGCAACATTTTGCTGTGTTAGTAAACTTTATCACAGTGACAACATACTTAAGACAATTTAAAAGGAAAAAAGTTTACTTTGGTCATCATTTAGAGATGACAGTCTATGGTTTGGCTCTGGGCCTATGGCAAGGTAGTACACATCATAGTAGGACATGACTACATGATAAAAAAAACTGATCACCCAATGGAGCCAGGGAGACAAAAACAGAGAGGAGCAAGGGCTCTTACATCCTCTTCAATGGCACATCTCAATGACTTATTTCTGTTAGGACCTACATCCTAAAGAACCCATGAGTTCCAAATAGCACTATAATAAGGACAAAGCCTTCAATACACGGGTCTTTGGGAGACACTTATTAAAATGATAGCACAGACAATGCATATATTTCATTAAATTTACGCCTAAGTATTTAGTCAGGTATTTTTATTTTTTGAAATAGGGTATCTCTCTAGTTCAGGCTAGTCTCTAATTCATTATGCAATCCATTATAGCATCAAACTCACTGAAGTCCTCCTGCCTCAGCTTCTCAAGTGCTGGGATGACTTTGTGTGTCACTCTTATCTGTCTTGTTTTCCCTCCAGGTTTAGCTACTTTTATTTCATGTATATCCATGTCTTCCTATATGTATGTGTACCATGTGCATTCCTGGTACCCATGGAGGCCAAAAGAGGGCATTGGATCCTCTACAACTAGAAGTACAATTGTGAGCTGCCATATGGGTTCTGAGAATTGAACCTGGGTCCTCTGCAAAAGTAGTCAGTACTCTTAACTTTTGATGTATGTCTTTAAGTCCAGGCTAGTGCTTTTTTTTTTTTTAAAGTATATCATGATAAATGATGGAGGCTGGGGAAATGGCACAATGGGTAAAGCACTTGCCAGAAAGCATGAGGACTTGAGTTTGGATCAACCATAACTACATAAAAGCTGGTCAAGGCACAGTGTGGCTATGGCCACAAAGAAACAAAGGGGAAACAAAGATAGGCAACAAGCCTAGCTGAAACAATAATTTCCAATTTCAGTGAGATACCTTGACTCAAAAAGTATGGTAGAGAGTGACAGAGGAAGATACCAAAGTTATTCTCAAGCTCCACATTTGTATTCACAGGAAGTGTACCTGCAGCCACATGTTAATGCAAGTATACACCCCCAACATACACACAGACACAAATGACAGTTTAAAGTTCCAATAGTTTGTTGGGGCAGCTAGAAATACAATTGATTTTGTATGTCCTTATATCCTGCAATCTTCCTAAAATCACTATTAGCTATAGTCGCGTGTCTCGATTTACACACACATGCGTGATCGTGCCATTTGTGGGAAAAAGTCCTTCTTTTCAACCTCTATTAATTTTATTTCATTTTCTTGCCTTATTTCACTGGCTAGAGAGATCTAATAAAATACTAAATAAAAATAATGAGAATAGCAGTTACATGTAGCATTATATATAGGCCTTTTATCACATTAAGTATGTTTCTTTTCTTTCATAGTTTACTGAGTTCTTTCTTATTATGAAGACATGTTACATTATACATACTACTTTTCCTTTAACTATTAAGATTATCTTATAGTTCTTTCTGACCAGTGATTATGGTTTCATAAAGTTAAAGCATAAAACAGGAATGTTAGTGCACATTTCTAATTCCAGCATTTGGTGGGTAGAGGCAAGAAGTTTGGGAGTTCAAGGTTATCCTTGGCTACATACAGAATTTTAAGTCAACCAAATTATATGAGACTCTGTCTCATATAAACAAATAGTATCTTTATCTTCTATGCTCATAATAGATATTGACCTGTAATTTTGTTGTAATGCCTTCTTTCAACTTGGGTGTAATGCTAGTATTATAGAATGTATTCAGAAGTGTTTCTTCCACTTCTATCTCTAGGAATAATTTATTAGATTTTTTGGGGGGCTTTTCCCCTGAAATGGTTGGTAAAATTCACCAGTAAAATTATCAAGCTTTGAACTTCTCTTCTGTTTATTACAGCTTTAATATATGAATTCTGTTACTTTTTTTCTTTATGATTTTTCAGAGACAGGGTTTCTCTGTGTAACAGTCCTAGCTGTCCTGGAACTTGCTTTGTTGACCAGGGTAGCCTCAAACTCACTGAGATCTCTGCCTGCTTCTGCCTCCCAAGTACTGGGATTACAGGCATGCGCTACCATGCCCAGTGAATTCTGAGTCTTTGAAAAAGAACTATGGCTGGGCTGTGGTGGTGCACACCTTTAATCCCAGCACTCGGGAGGCAGAGGCAGGCGGATCTCTGTGAGTTCGAGACCAGCCTGGTCTACAAGAGCTAGTTCCAGGATAGGCTCCAAAGCAACAGAGAAACCCTGTCTAGAAAAAAACTAAGAAAAAAAGAAAAGAAAAGAAAGAAAAAGAACTATGGAGTTGGATGTGATAGCACACACCTGTAATCTCAGCACTTTGGAGGTGGAAGGGAAGAACCAGTTTAAGGCCAACCTCAGCTATACTGTAAATTCAGTATATGTAGCCTGAGCTACATAGCTATCCTACACAAAACAGAGCACTATCCTACTATACATATAATTGTCCTGTGTTGCTGGGTGGTGGTGGTGGTGCAGCAGGATATCTGTGAGTTCAAGGCCGGCCTGGTCTACAAGAGTTAGTTCCAGGACAAAATCCTGTCTCAAAAAATTAAAAAAAAAAAATTTGTCCTGTGTCGAGGGGATGTGTTACTATGTTTGTGTGTGTGTGTGTGTGTGTGTGTGTACACATAAATAGATGAAAGTTGAACTTTTAATTCTGCAATTTGGGGGAGTTTCAGTATTTGAAAAGCCATATTAAAAGTATTTAATATAAAATAATTGTACGAAACCATCACCTGCCTTTTTGAGAAATTAATGGTTTTTGCTACTTTATTCTTTAAGCATATGTCCAGAACTGCTTTGTATCTTCCGGTGGACTGGATGTTTTGTCTCAAGTTCTCGTGCAGCTGGAGTTGGATTCACACAATACTTTTTCCAGTGCAAAACTTGCAGTGATGGTGACAAAGACCTTAGATGCGTGCATTACTAATAATTGTGAGTGAAAATCTTAATCAATTTTCTATAATTGAACTTTGTTTGAACTGAACATGGTGAATGTTGAAATGCTACATTAGATACTATTGTTGGCAAAATTTCCAGCTTCTTACAAATGGGAAGGAATCTTTGAAATTATCTAGTCCAGTTCCTTATTTTCCCATCAGAAGTTACAACTGCCCTAAGGAAGCACATTTAAGTCTTTTGACTTTAGGTCTAATAAGAGAGTCAAAATAAAATCCTATTATTCTTACATTTATTTCACTTAAAAAGCTGTTTTAGCAAGATGTTATGGTGCACACCTTTAATCCCAGTTTTTGGGAGGCAAGGCAGGTGGATCTCTTGAGTTCCAGGCCAGCCATAGTAACAGAGTGAGACCTTGTCTAAAAATAAGCAACTTTTCTTAAAAAAAAAATTTTAGATGACAAACCAAAAGACACTGAGATATTGGAAAACCTAGTGTACAAAATTTCAGGAATTATGTAAATAATTAAAGTTAGGCTGTAGAGGCGCGTCAGCAGTTAAAAGCTCTTGCTGCTTTTCCAGAGGACCTAAGTTTGTCTCCCAACACCCAAGTTGGGCAGCTTACAGCCACCTGCAACTCCAGCTCCAGGGGATCCAACACCTTCTAGCCTCTGCAAGAACCTGGATACATGTGGCATATACTTACATAGAGACAAATACATATACATAATACTTAAAAAAAATTAAAGCATGCCTTTGTGATGAGGGTGATGTCTCACATACCTAGTGTACGAGAGAGCAGTAGAACCAGATCTAGAACACATCTGCTTCTCATTGGTACACTCAGAGTTGATAGTCTGTAAATCCTTGTCATGAGGAACCCTTTATACAAACAACCTGAAAAGTAGATGGCTGAGTTGTTTTGTTTTGTTTTTTGTTGATTTTTATTGAGCTCTACATTTTTCTCTACTCCCTTCCCTGCCTCTTCCCTCCCCTTCAACCTCTCCCAAGGTCCCCATGCTCCCAATTTACTCAGGAGATCTGTCTTTTTCTACTTCCCATGTAGATTAGATCCATGTATGAATCTCTTAGGGTTCTCATTGTTGTCTAGGTTCTCTGGGATTGTGATTTGTAGACTGGTTTTTCTTGGCTTTATGTGTAAAAGCCCCTTATGAATGAGTACATATTATATTTGTCTTTCTGGGTTTGGGTAACCTCACTCAATATGATGTTTTCTAGCTCTATCCATTTGCCTTCAAATTTCATTATTTTTTTCTGCTGTATAGTATTCCATTGTGTAAATGTACCATAATTTCTTTATCCATTCTTTGGTCAAGGAACATTTAAGTTGTTTCCAGGTTCTGGTTATGATAAATAATGCTACTATAAGCATAGTTGACCACATGTCCTTGTGGTATGATTGCTCATGACTCTTACCAATGTAAATTTTAGAATCAATTTGTAAAGTTAAAGTATGGGAATTTATAGACAGGTATGGTGGGGCATGCCTTTAATCCCAGCACTCACGGGATTCATTTCTGATTTTCTGTAAACATCCCTGGTCTGTATCTGCTCCTGCAGAGGTCCTTGGCTTGGGGTTGGTCCTGCAAAGGTCTCTGGCTCTGATCTACTCCCTCAGAGGTCCCAGACTCAGGTGTGCCCAGACCCACAGAGAGCCTGGCTCAGGCCTACTCCCTCAGAGGCCTTAGACTCATGCCTGGACCCACAGAGATTTCTGGTTCCTGACTAACCCCTTTGACGTACCAGACCAATACCCAGACCAGAGGTCCCAGACTCATAGATGGCTGAGGTTTTAAAGATTTATTTTATGTGTAAAAGTGTTTTGCCTTAATGTTTGTATGTATACCATGTGTGTTCCTAGTGCCCATAGAGACCAAAAGAGGACATTGAATCTTCTGGAACTGGAGATATAGGTGGTTGTGAGCCACCATGTCAATGCTCAGAATCTAATCTGAATCTTCTTCTTTAAGACCAGCAAGTTCTCTTAACTACTGAGCCATTTTTCCAGCCCCTAGATGACTGGTTTTTTTTTTGTTTTGTTTTGTTTTGTTTTGTTTTGTTTTTTGTTTTTTGTTTTTCGAGACAGGGTTTCTCTGTGGTTTAGGAGCCTGTCCTGGAACTAGCTCTTGTAGACCAGGCTGGTCTCGAACCTAGATGACTGTTTAATAAGCAGTTAATGAATACCTGGTGTGTGCTGAATCCCAAAGACATAAAAGTAGTTGAGATATGTCCCTTCAGTCATGAGGTGTATCAGCAGGCAAAGGTTCCTTCTGTCAAGGCTGATAACCTGTCTTTAATCCTGGAATCCACGTGGTGGAAGGAAAACTGACTCTTGGATAAAGCTGCCATTTGATCTCTGTGTGTACCATGGCATGTGCTATGCACACAAAAACACAATAAGCAATTGTTTAAAAAAATTAAATGAGCCGGGCGATGGTAATCCCAGCACTCGGGAGGCAGAGGCAGGCGGATCTCTGTGAGTTCGAGACCAGCCTGGTCTACAGAGCTTGTTCCAGGACAGGCTCCAAAGCCACAGAGAAACCCTGTCTCGAAAAACCAAAAAAAAAAAAAAATTAAATGATATAGTACCTTAAGGAATTCACAACTTTATTGTTCATGTCTGTAATACCAGACTCTGGATGAAGTCTGTTAAAAACCCTATGAAGGCCATGCAGGGTAGTGCATACCTATAATCCCAGCATTTAAAAAATAGAGGCAGGCTGGGCAGTAGTGGTGCACTCCCTTAATCCCAGTACTTGGGAGGCAGAGGTAGGTGGATCTCTGAGTTCGAGGCCAACTTGGTATACAAGAGCTAGTTCCAGGACAGGCTCTAAAACTACAACAAAACCCTGTCTGAAAAAAAAATAGAGGCAGGAGGATCAGTTCCAGGTTAGCCTCTGCTTAATAAGTTTAAAGTCATCCTGGGCTGTGTCAGATCCCATTTCAAGACAATCAAAAATAAAACAAATACCTTATAAGGAAAAGTATAACTTAATAGTAAACTTTTTGAATCTCATCATAGTTCATCATAGGTTTATATATAACCTTCATTGCATCATGTTAGTAGTGTCTTAGTGTTATATTTCAATGTCAAGCAGGATTTGATTATCTAGTAATGCACTTACAGTCTAATGTAGATAGAGATATGTAAGGTAAGAGTAGGTATGTTTACCTTTTAGGAATATAGTATTAATTCACAGTTACAACATCATGCAAAGCAACTAAGAAGAAACCATTATAAAAGAAGAACATAGGTCAGGCAGTGATGGCACACGCCTTTAATCCCAGTACTTGGGAGGCAGAGGTGGGTGGATCTCTGTGAATTTGAGGTCAGCCAGGACTACAAAGAGAAGTCCTCAATTAATTAATAAATAAATAAATAAATAAATAAATAAATAAATAAAGCCCATAAATGACTAGTCATGATAAAGAAGCACACCTTTAATCTAGGGAGAGAGAGGCAAGTGGATTTCTCTTGAGTTTGAGGCCAAACTGGTTTACAGAGAGAGTTCGAGGTCAGCCAGTACTACATAGAGAAACTCTGTCTCAAAACAAAAAGAGTATATAATGAGGTCTATAATAAGCCATCATCTTATTATAATGTATTAGTTAAATTAACACACATGTATATATATATTAGATGCTACATTGATGTGGGATTATCCTCTGTTTGCTGTGAATACCATTGGTTAATAAAGAAACTTGCTTGGCCTGATAGGGTAGAACAGAGCTAGGCGGGGGAAAACTAAACTGATTGCTAGGAGAAGGAAGGCAGAGTCGGGGAGAAGCCAAGGAGCCGCAGCCAGAGACAGCTAAAACCTTGCCAGTAGGCCACGAGCCTCATGGTAAAATATAAAATACTAGAAATGGGTTACATACTAGATGTAAGAGATAGCTAGCAATTCACTTAAGTGATTGGCTAAGCGGTGATTTAAATAATATAGTTTTTGTGTGATTATTTTGGGAGTCTGGGCGGCCAGGAAAACAAATAAGCGGCTTCCTACTATACTACATGACACGTATATATTAGATAATATATAAGCATGTGATAGTTTTCCTAAATAAGCTCTGAAAACATAATATATTTGTACTTAGAAATTTTAAATTTGTACTTTTCCCCCCTCTATTAAACTGGTAGCTTCTTTTTCAGTGGTATTATCCAAATACCACATTGTTTCAAAACTTCTGTCATTACTGCTTCATGAAAGTCTTGATTTGGGAGAAAAATTCAGCATCATACTTGCCATTGGTCACTGCACAGAGGATTGTGGTGAGTATTCAGTTAACTCAGTGTGTGTAGTAAAACTGTGGGGTGGAAACATACTTTTGCTTCTTTTCCTTCTTGTTGTATGAAAGGCTGAAAATCCAGCTTTCCTCCCAGTCACTTAAGCTCTTACGTTCTTTCTCATATTCTGTTCAGTTAGTCACTGAGGCCTCTGGCTGTTCTTCTCTTTCTTATTCCATACTTCTTTCCCACTACCCCAGCCCATTCCCACCTTTCTCCAGGATGACTGTAGCAGCTACATTATCTGCTGTTCCTTCTCTCTCCATTTCCAGTCCTCTTTGAGTCAGTATCTAATCCTGTTATCCCTCACTGAAAGCTCTGAAAGGCCAGTTCTCCCAACCTTCAGTGAAAGCTTTCAAAGATTTTGTTTCCTCTGTTTCCATCCCAGTCTCCCTCTAATCTAATCTATCATTCCAAACAATCTCCATTTTCCTCTCTTCTAATCATTTCCCTTCTTCCTCTCACTTTCCCTCTTCTCTCTTCTCCCTCGTTTCTTCGTGTTCTATCCTTAATTTTTGTTTTTTTTACCAGTTTCGCTATTCTTTCCCTTAACCTTTTAAGAATGTTTTTCTTATGCATATGTATGTGGGTGGGTGTGCATGTGCGTGTGTGCATGTGCGTGTGTGTGTGCACGCTCACGCGCACATCCACAGAGGCCAGAAGAGGAGGGGCTAGAGTTAGAGAGGTTATGAACCACAATGTGGGTACTGGAAATCAAACTTGGGACCTCTGCAAGAGCAGCAAGTGCTCCTACCTACTGGGCCATCTTCCCATTCCTTACTCTTGGTCTTTTTGAAACCAAATAAGAGCTATTTGTTTACTCTTACATGGTGTGGTACATTGTGGCAACATTTTAGAAATCATCGTTTATGAGACTTAGATTCTGTAAACAGATTACCAAATTGAAAATACTTTTGAGATTATATCTTTATTTTAAAGTTTAAATTATGTTCATACTTATCATAGTGATGAATCATGACCTCATGCAAAACTTTATAAACTTTATGAAAAAATAATCACCATTTTAATTTTTGATATTTTTACAGAGGAAAATCAGTATGAATTTTTAAAAAGCAATGGGTTTCCACTAATGATACAAGCCTTAACTGAATTTAAGAATGAAGAACTAAGCAGAGCTGCCACTTACGTACTTCACAACTGCAAAAAAATTAGTAAGTTTACTGTTACTTTAGGGAAATATCAGTTAGCTTGGCATGGTACTTTAAACCTTTATCCTAGCCCTGGGAGGCAGAGGAAGGCACATTTCCTATGAGTTCAAGGCCAGTATCTATAGGAGTTCCAGGCCAGCCAAAGCTACATAGTAAGACTTTTATCTCAAAGTAATTCTTGAACAGAGATCCGAATGTCTAGAGTTAATCATGTGAAAAGAGGAAATGTTCCATGGGCAAATGACTCAGGCCTAAGCAACAGGTTCTAGTTTAGGAGGGAGGTGGATGTATTCAAAGAATTGATAGACAGTCTAGCTGGAGCCCGGAGAGCTGGTAATAGCTATTGTTATGGGCTGGAGAGATGGCTCAGTGGTTAAGAGCAGTGCTTGCTCTTCCAAAGGTCCTGAGTTCAATTCCCAGCAACCACATGGTGGCTCACAACCATCTGTAATGAGGTCTAGTGCCTTCTTCTGGCCTGCAGACATACACACAGATAGAATATTGTATACATAACAAATAAATAATATTTAAAAAAAGATTTCTTTGTGAATGAAAAATATGGACGTAATAAATTATTAAAAAGACTTTTAAGCATATCTATGACCTCTAGTTTGCTTTCTACTGTTGTAATAAACATTATGACCAAAAGCCACTTGGGGAAGAAAGGATTTCTTTCATCTTACACCTTACAATACATTGTAAAGGGAAGTAAGGACAGGAACTCAAGACAGGGACATGGAAACAGGAATCAAATTAGAGGCCATGGAGGAATACTGCTTATATAGCTTGGTCAACTTGCTTTTGTATATAACACAGGACCACCTGCCCAGGGATAGAACCTCCTCCAGTGATTCAGGCCTTCCTACATCAATCATTAATCAAGAAAATGTCCCAGAGAGTTGTCTACGTGCAATCTGCTACAATATTTTCTCAGTTGAGGTTCCCTCTTCCCAGATGACTCTAACTATGTCAAATGAATGAAAAACTAACCAAAACAATCTATTTTGGGCTTAGAGATGTAGTTCAGTGATAGAGTATATGCTTAGCATGTGACTAACTCTGACTTTAACTCTTGTATTCCAAATAAACTACTTTAAAGCCAGTAACCTTGTATCTGGAATAACATTTTCATGTGTTATTTTCTAAAACTATGAGAAATAGTCTAATTTTTTACTAAGTCCTAGGCATCTGCTATGCCTTTTTCCCACTTATTTCAGTACCAGTTATTGTATATGGATATACAAATTAAAGATGGGAATGGGTGGAATATGTAGTTGTCCTTTAAATGTGACAATAACATTTCTAGTAATGATAAATTCAATATTCGCTTTCCCCTATTTCTCCCTCTCCCTGCATCCCATATTACAAAGCTGAGAAATTATCTCTAAGTCTACAAGACATTTCTTCTGATGAAAATGAAGCCAACCAACAAAAGGACATAAATGAAAAAGAGAATCGTGAAGAGCACTGGAAGACAGCAAAGGAAATTATATGCAGAATAAAACAATTTGAAAGAGAAGAAAAAGAGGTTGGTTTTATCCATTTCACAGAATTCATTTCACAGAACTCTGGCAAATTCATTTCACAGAAAACAGTAGAAGTTGGCATTAAAAATGTTTTTCTCCAGTTATTTTTTAAAATGTTTAATGTAAATTTTAACAGTAGTACTTAAAGACCTCAACACTGGACATAGAACAACTTTTTGCACTTTTTTCTTTATTATTAAAATAAATTCGGAGCTGGAGAGATGGCTCAGTGGTTTAGAGCACTGTCTGCTCTTCCAGAGGTCATGAGTTCAATTCCCAGCAACCACATGGTGGCTCACAACCATCTGTAATGAGATCTGGCACCCTCCTCTGGCGTGTGGGCATACATGGAGGCAGAATGTTGTATACATAATAAATAAATAAAAATAAATAAATAAATAAATTCTGTGTGTGTGTGTGTGTGTGTGTGTGTGTCTATCTCTATCTATGTGTGTGTGTGTAGTGTGCGTCTCCAAATGCCTGAAGGGGTCAGAAGAGGACACTAGATCCCCTGGAGCTGGAGTTATAGGTGGTTGTGAGCTGCCTGACATGGGTGCTTGTATTTTAGTTCATAGTCTGTAAATTCCTAACTATTGAGTCATCTCTCCATATTCTATTTCTTTTATTTTTACTTTTATTTATGTGTATATGCACACCACACACTTAAGGGAGCCCTAAGAAAACAGAAGAGGGTGTCGGATATCCTGGAGTTAGGCTTACAGGTAGTCATGAGCCACTTGATGTGCATGCTAGAGACTGAACCCAACTGCAAGCAAGAGTAGTGTGTTCTCCTAACCACGGAGCCATCTCTTCCGCTCCTAAATGATTTATTTTATTTTAATTTAATATGCATGGGCATCTTACCTGCATTTATGTCCTTGTACTATATGCATGCCTGGTACCCAAAAGGCCAGAAGAGGGCATCAGATCTGGAAACTGGAGTTAAAGTTGTGAGCCATCAGGGAATCAAACCTAGGTTATCTGATAGAGCAATTACTGCTCTTGACTCTTGAGCCATTTTTCTAGCTCTCCCAAATGATTTTTAAAGGGATGTGTGTGTGTGTGTGTGTGTGTGTGTGTGTATATGTATGTATGTGTATGTGTGCACATAAGTGAATGCCTGTGGAGGACAGAATTAGGAGCAGATCCCCTGGAACTGGAGCTACAGGTGATTGTGAACTACCCAGTGTGGGTTCTGGGAACTAAACTCAGGTTCTCTAGAAGAGCAACAAGCTTTCTTAAACACGGAGTCACCTGGTGGCGCACGCCTTTAATCCCAGCACTCGGGAGGCAGAGGCAGGCGGATCTCTGTGAGTTCGAGACCAGCCTGGTCTACAAGAGCTAGTTCCAGGACAGGCTCCAAAACCACAGAGAAACCCTGTCTCGAAAAACCAAAAAAAAAAAAAAACCACGGAGTCACCTTTCTAACCCCTAAAGAATAATTTTCTAACGTAGAAATGGAAACAGGAAAGACTAGCTACAAAAATGATAAAACTAAGAAATCTAACATCTGAATAATAGTTCAACAATTTTTCAAAAGAAACGATCTAATTTTATTCCCTCTTCCCCACTCCCAGACACATACATGGTCTTATGTCTAAATGGCAGGAGTATGGTCTGACAAATGCATCTGTAGATAATTCCATCATTGTACAGGCATCACAGTAAGATGGTAAAGGTCAAGAGATACAATACATTTAAGAAGAATGGGGGCGTGGACAGGGGCTTAGTGGTTAAGAGCATTTGTTGCTCATGGAGGAGACCTGGGTTCAGTTCTTAGCACACATGCAGTGGCTAACAACCATCTGTAGCTCTAGTTCCAGGGAATCCTACACTCTCTTCTGGCCTTCACAGTTACCAGATATGCATGTAGTGAACATACACACATGCAGGCAAAACACTCATATACTTAAATTCAAAACAAATCAATTTTTACAAAATGGGGGGTACATAAGAGATTATTGCTGACTAAAACAATGAACTGTTTTATAATAAACTTTAATTTTTATTTCTTTTTTATTAAATAGAAGGAATATACTAAAATAATGATAAAAGTATAGCATAGTAAATTATTATGGGATATTTGTATACTGTGTGAAGATATATTGCTATGATTGATGTAATAAAAAGCTGAATGGCTAATAGCTAGGCAGCAGGTTTAGGCGGGGTTTCTAGGAAAAGAAAGGAAGAGGAGGAGGAATCAAGACATGCAGGAGAAACCAGGAGACATGTTGAGAAAATAGGAAGTACAAGATGGAAGAAACGTAATGCCACATGATAGAATGTAGATTAATATAAATGGGTTAATTTAAGTTATAAAAGCTAGTTGAGGGGTGGAGAGATGACTCGGAGGCTAAGAGCACTGAGTGCTCTTCCAGAGATCCTGAGTTCAGTTCCCAGCAACCACATGGTAATTCACAACCATCTGTAATGAGATCTGGTACCTTCTTCTGGCCTGCATGCATACATGGAGGCCAAATGTTGTATACATAATAAATAAATCTTTTTTAAAAAGTTAAGTTATATTTAGAAAAAAAAGCTAGTTGAGACAAGCCTAAGCTAAAGGTTAAGCTTTCATAATTAATACAAGTCTCTGTGTCATTATTTGGGTTCTGCCAATTCCTCTGAGCCTCAACCAGGGAAGGCTTTGCTTCCATGGGTCTAAGGCATTGGGTCCTTGACATAGCTGTGCCCATGTCAACAATACACATTCACTCTGGACTTACCTCTCTCCACACACATTGTTGGGGGAGAGTGCACATGTATAAGATACGCCTATGGAAGTCAGAGGATACCCTTAGGTGTTAGTCCTCAGGTGCTTTCCATGTTTTATTTGAAACAGTTTCACTTTGGCTTGGAACTTTATCACATACACCACAATAGCTAGCTTAAAAGCTTCCAGGGATCTGCTTGTATCCCACCTGGATTACAGGTGTGCACCACTAATCCCTAGATTTTTATGGGGTTTCGGGGATCTAAATTCCAATCCCCATGCTTTCAAAAGCAGGTACTTTACTGACTGAGCCACTGACAGTTTGAGATGTATTTTTATTCTATTCATTTGTTACCTAATATAGTGGGTTTAAACTAACTACACTATTTGTTCTTTTAAGTTGTGATAAAATATATAACAATATTTAATCTCAAACTTTTTTAACTTTTTTGAGACTAGGTCTCATTCTGTAGCCCTTCCTTGCCTGGAACCTGATGATCAGGCTGATTTTATTCTTGTAGCAATCTTCCTGCTTTTTCCTCCCACGTACTGGGATTATAGGCATGAGCGCCTTGCCTGGCTCCATTTCAATCATTTTTTAAATACACAATTATGTGATATTAAATCTTTACAGTTCAGCCCCAAGACTCTCTTCAGGGTTCAAACTGGATGCTACAGCAAGAGAAAGTCACTTTTTTATTAGGCTATCTGAGGGTGAAAGAACGAATTCTCTCACTCCATGCTTTTTCAAATCAATCTCTTTATTGTTCTGCTTTTTTTTTTTTTTTTTTTTTTTTTTTTTTT
>NC_022011.1:6109737-6112900 GCF_000317375.1 Microtus ochrogaster
TGTAGACCAGGCTGGTCTCGAACTCACAGAGATCCGCCTGCCTCTGCCTCCCGAGTGCTGGGATTAAAGGCGTGCGCCACCACCGCCCGGCTAAATCTCCTGTCTTAATTCTAATTTCTCCTAGCTTCTTCTCCCTCTAGCCTAAAAACTCCCTCTCCCCGAGGAGGCTTGGAGCAATAATAAAATATTAGTTACCTCTCATTGGTCAAAAGCACATTTCTAGGGTAAGCAGTAGGGAGTTGATCCATTGTCATGGCAACGCAGGGTTCCAAGGTTACAAGAGTGTAAATGGAGGTTTCTCTCCTGCCCACCAGTTCCCAAATAAACATTCAGAGGCTTATACTAATTATAATTGTTTGGCCAATGGTTAAGGCTTATTACTAACTAGCTCTTTCAAATTAACACATTTCTCTTATTCTATATTTTACCACAACTCTTGTGACTTATCACATCTTGCTACTCTGATGACTGCTGGCATCTCCCTTGACTCCTGGCTATTGGCCAAATCAACTTCTTTATTAACCAATGACAAAAAAAATATTCACAGCATACAGACGAGCATCCAAAACTGATTACCTAAGATATAAACCCTTAAAAGATATATCAAAGTGAAATTTAAAATGCTGGGGATTAGAATTATATAGACTTCCACTTAAGAGAAAGTATGTCACACCAAGGAATCAGAATGGCTTTGGACATGAAGAATAACATCGAAAGTTGTAACACAATGGAGAAATGAAGCAGGACAGAAGAAGAGAAATTAAGGGCACATGAAAAAGGGAGAGTGAAGGATACACGTTTTTCACTCTGGAATCTAGTTTGTTTGTCCTGATGGCCATGACTGAAGAAACTCCAACATAGTCCAATGAGATGGTTTAGCAGGTAGAGACAGTTTGTCAAGCAAGGCTGATGACCTGAGCTCAATCGTCAGAGCTCACATAAAGGTAGAACCAGCTCTACAAAGTTTTCCCTTGACCACCACACATACACCTTAGAACTCTAACATAGTTGGGTATGGTCACTCACACCTCTGATGCCTGTAAACAGCACACCACAGATCTCATGTAGCCCAGGCTAGCCTTGAATTTTGCTATATAGCCAATGCTAGCCTTTAACTCCTGGTCTCCTGCCCCCACCTCAGTGCTGGGATTACAGGTGTAGTACATTCTCTACGATAACAGAACTAAGTAAACCATCTTCTATTTTTTACTCAAATTTTAAACTTTGCTTAATGTTTATATCTTGTAAATTTTGTCCTTTGAGCAGTATAAATTAGAAAGCCATAAATATACCTTGAGTAGCCAACATGCCTTCAGTGTATACTATCTTTTCCCTAGCATCTGTCCCTGTTGTAATTCTTTCTTTTTGTTGAGACAGAGTTACAAGGTTTCTCTGTGTAACCGCTCTGGACTCTGGATCTCCTGGAACTTCCTCTGCAGACCACACTGTGCTCAAACTCAGATATCTGCCCCATGAGGGCTGGAATTACAGGGTGTGCCAACACCACCTGGCATAAACATAAATCCTTAATAAGATAGCTAATTCTGCTTCTGATTCTGAAGTCTGACTCTGAAATTGTTTTCTGTGGCTTAGTCAAGAATGAACTTTGCCTGAGTGGTTACTAAGAACAGAGAGCTGCTCAAGTTTCTGACATCAGAGCTAGGCTGAGTTGCTTGACTGCTGCAACCCCTTCAATATATTAAGGGAAGGTGATTTTTAAAAAATCTAGAATACCATGCCCAGGAAATTATCAATTAATTATAAAAATAAAAATATTTTAGATTTGTGTGTTCTCAAAAAAACATTACATCCAATATGCTCTTTCTCAGAAAGATGTAGAAGAGTAAACGCCATCAAAAGAATAAGGCAAATGAAAATTAAGCTATGAAAGATACAAAAAGAACCTATAAGTGTATGCTAAAGAAATATCTCACTTGAACTCAAAAAGACAAAAAAAAGTTCAAAATGGGACATTTCTTCAAAGAAAATAACTTGCATATGAACAAATGTTCAGCATCATTAAGGAAATGCAAAACTGATACTGATTTACATCTATTAAGATGATAATTTAAAAATGGAAATTAAGTTTTGGTAAGATATAAAGAAGAAGGAACTCACGTGCAGTATTAATGAGACTATAAAATGGTGTATATGCTATGGAAAGCAAAGTGGCAGTTCTCTAAAAAACTAAACAAAGAATTACACTAGACTATGATCCAGCTATTCTATTTCATAAGAAATGCAAGCAAGGCTCAAACAACTATATGAGGTATGTGAGTGCTTTTCCGTGTGGATGTTTATCTGTGTGTGGACTTGTGCGTGTGTGCATGCGTGCATATGTGTAGTGTGTTATGAAAGCTGGGAATGTAGCATAGCAGTAGAACAGCAATGGCATGCAAAGCCCTGGGTCTGATCATCAAAATTTCAAAAAAGAAAAATATGTAATATGTACTTATATACATAAAATCACTGTAGGGACAGAAAGTAGGAGAATGGCTACCAGGGCAAGCAGATAAAAGAGTTAGGAGTTATTTAATGGACACAAGTTTCAATTTAGAATGATGAATACATTCTGAGAATAGCCTTACGGTTACTATTACTATTACCATGGCCAAAACAACTTAGGGAAGAAAGGACTCCTGTTTACTTTTTGCCTCTGGGCTTTTATCTTTCTCTATTCTATAGAACTTTCTTTACTTTTTATTCTGTGGCTTGCTATGTAGTTGGGTGGCTGGCCCTGGTGTCCTCTTTTCTTCACTTTTTTTTCTCATTCCTCAATCTTCTTATCCCAGATTTCTCCTTCTATTTATTCTCTGCCTGACAACCCTGCCTATCCTTTCTCTTGCCTACCTATTGGCTGTTCAGGTCTTTATTTTATGAATCAAGTGTTTTAGACAGGCAAAATAACACACCTTCACAGAGTTAAATACAACATAAAAAAGCATATCTTTATGATTACACAAATGTTCTACAGCATAAACAAATGTAGCACATCTTTAATATTTCACAACATAAAAGTTATCAGTAGGCGGGCGGTGGTGGCACACGCCTTTAATCCCAGCACTCGGGAGGCAGAGGCCGGCGGATCTCTGTGAGTTCGAGACCAGCCTGGTCTACAAGAGCTAGTTCCAGGACAGGCTCCAAAACCACAGAGAAACCCTGT
>NC_022011.1:6113000-6115372 GCF_000317375.1 Microtus ochrogaster
AAAAAAAAAAAAAAAAAAAAAAGTTATCAGTAGGATTTTTCTTATACATACAAGTTTTATAAAAGTTGTCGAAACAGAAATAAAGCAAAGCAAATATTTAAAGGCTGGGCATGGGGATGTTTGCCTTTAATCCCTCTCTGGAGGCAGAGGCAGGAGTATCTCTATGAATTTGAGGCCAGCTTGGTTGATATAGCAAGTTCTAGACTAGCCAGGGCTAGTTATTTAGTCCTGGATACATGTATACACTCTAGCCAGCAATGCTCACACTGTCTGTTGCTCCACATGCTTTGAATATGTCTTGGTAGAGAAGGAAGATGTTGCAGTGTAGTTTCAATAGTTATTTATCTTATTACAATTAGGTAGAGGAGTTTTTCATATGTTTAAGAACTGCTCATGTTTCTTTTCCAATGAACTGTTTATCTCCTTTGCTTATCTTCCCATATGATTGTTGATCTTTTTCTTTTATTAGTGTCATTTAAGAGTTAGCCAGATGTGGTGGTGTACACCTTTAATCCCAGAGATCACAGGGCAGGATAGTTTACAGAGCAAGTTCCATGACAGCCAAGGCTACACAAAGAAATCCTGTCTTGGGCAGGGGGAATTATTCTCTGATATAGTACATGATTTATATATGATTTTCCATGTTTTGGTTGCCATTGGTTTTGCTTCTTGCCCATTTCCCCCTCTTAGTTCATTTTCCTTCATTGTCCTTGGTCTCTAGGAGAGCTTTCAAAGTTATTTTATATAATCAAGTATATTAGGTTTTTGTGATATAGTTATTGTTTGCTATTTAGAAAGGTCTTCTACCCCTTGAGAATAGTTTCTTTTATAATGGATATACTTTCCGCTTTTCTAATTTATCAATTTATTTTACATCTGCCCCCACATCCTCTCCTCCTAGTCCTTTGACACAATCCCCCACCCTATACTTTCTTTTTTAACCTCTATTTATTTATTTATTTATTTATTTATTTATTTGTGTGTGTGTGTGTGTGTGTGTGTGTTTGTGTGTGTATGTGTCTCATGCAAGCCCAAAGACAACTTGTGGGTCTTGGGAATCACACTTATGTTGTCAAACTTGTCACCAAGCACCTTTACCCACTTAGCCATCTCCCTGGGCCTATATAATTTCATTTAACATTTTAAAAATATTTGGTTCACTTTTATCTTATTGTTGTGAAACTATCATATAGCTACATTTCCCCCTGGGTAGCTTCTCAAGTATCCTAATATCATTTATTAAATCAATTTTTTTAAGCCGGGTGGGTGGTGGGGCACGCCTTTTAATCCTAGCACTTGGGAGGCAGAGGCAGGCAGATCTCTGTGAGTTTGAGGCCAACCTGGTCTACAGAGCTAGTTCCAGGACAGGTTCCAAAGCTACAGAGAAACCTTGTCTCGAAAAAAAACCCAAAAAACAATAAACAGTTTTCTTTCTCTTCCTAATGTAAGTTATTCCTTTTATTGTAAATGTTATATTAAAAATCATAAAATTTTTATAAATTACTTAAAGGAAATGTAAAGCATATTATAAAGAAATGATTGAAATTATTTACTTGCTATTTTTTATATTGTAGGAGAAATTACCAAGTGACCAATACAAGGATAATGCCTCATCTATGAAAATAAAAATACAGAACAGTTTGAAACGTCTCTGTGCAAATAGTATTAGAGGTACCAAAGCAGAAAATAAGGATACAAACCAGTCTAGACAGCTTCACAGTTCTAAGTCCGATAGCATCACATCTAAAACTTGTGCAAATGAAAACCAAATGAAGACTCTGAAAAAGAACACAAATCCCCTTAATCCTTGCTATAGGGAGAGAATGCAAAATAAGAATTTACATAAAGCCACTTCAAGCTGCACCCAAAACTTAAATGAAAAGATGACTTTTAATCAAAAGGATTCTGTTTCTCAATCAAGGTATAGTTAATGATTATAGTGCTTATTTATTTAATAAGTATATATTGTGTGCCATGTTGTTAAGCACTGTGGATATAGGAATGGTAAACCTGGTAGTGGGAGGAGTCTAATGTAGGAATTCTTTTTGTTTCCTTTTTTTTGAAATGTATTTATCCTTTCACAATTTCATACATATAAAATGTACCTTGTCTTGTTTCCCTTTCACAGTATTCTTATCCTCTGCCAATCCCTTTTTTCTCCCTAGTGAGTGCCCTTCCTACTCCCTGGCCTGATAGTGTATGTGCTTGTGTGCCTCACTGTCTTTCATTAGGGTTGCTTGCCATGAGCACGAATGGGAGAGGAAAACAGTTGAGACAGGATCTCCTATGTCCCAAACTTGTGTGTAGCTGAGAATGACCTTGAAATTCTGATCCTCTGCCGGGCGATGGTGGCACGCGCCTTTAATCCCAGC
>NC_022011.1:6115478-6127404 GCF_000317375.1 Microtus ochrogaster
AAAAAAAAAAAAAAAAAGAAATTCTGATCCTCTTACTTCTACCTCCCAAGTGCTGAAATTGCAGGCAAGTATGACCACACTTTTACAGTGCTGGGGATTGAACCCATGACCAGTTGATGCTGGATAAATACTCTACCAACTGAGCTACATCCCCCAGCTCTAAAGGTTGCATTGTTGTTTGTTTGTTTTCTTTTTTGAGACAAGGTTTCTTTGTGTAAAAGCCCTGTCTGTCCTGGAACTCTGTAGACTAGACTGGCCTCAGACTCACAGAGATCCAGCTACTTCTGCCTCCTGAGTGCTGGGATTAAAGGTGTACACCACCATTGTCCAGTGTTCTAAAGGTTTTTTTAAAAATAATTTGAATGAGGAGGTATGGATGCTAATTTAGCAAGGGCTTTGCATGTTGTTCTCAGAATATGGAAGTTTAACCCACAGAATGTGGGGAGCCCATGAAGACATTTTTGCTTATTTTCTTTTTTGAAACAGGGTCTCATGAATACAAAAAACGCCTTCAACAACCTGTGTAACCGATGATGACCTTGAAGTTACCTTTATGTATACTAATACCCCAAGTTTATATGATTCTAGTGATCAAAGCCAGGGCTTCATGCATTTTAGGCATGCATTCTACCAATTGAATTATGTCCCAAGTTCCTGAAGTTGTGTTGGATAGTTTTATGCCAACTTGACACAAGCTAAAGTCATACATGAGGGAAGAATCTCAATTAAAGAAATACCTCGATAAGATCGGGGCTGTATGGAAGCCTATAGGACTTTTTTTTTTTTTTTAAAGAATTAGTGGTTTATGGGACAGGGCCTAGCTCATTGTGAGTTTTGCTTTTCCTGGGCTGGTGGTCCTGGGTTTTATAAGACTGTGCAAGCTATATAAATGATCAGGAATCACAAATGCAAGTACAAACAAAAGAATACAAGAGATGGAGGAGAGAATCTCATACTTGTATTTGTCTTGTACCTCCTACTCAATCCACCAAACATAACTTGAAATTTAGTATTCACAAAAAAATTAATAAAATTCTTAATACCAAAAAACAACTCAAAGTCTCCAAATTTTTTAAGTAGGATTTCAGTATTGATTTTTTTTTTGTTAATGTAGCTTTTAGAAAGCAAAGCATAGATTTACACAGGGCTAGAGATTAGCAATAATCATTGTTGGCCAGGTGGCACATACCTTTAATCCCAGGATTCAGGAGACAGACACAGGTGGATCTCTGTGAGTTAGAGGCAAGCCTGGTCTATAGAGCAAGTTCCAGGACAGGCTCCAAAACTATACAGAGAAACTCTGTTTCCAAAAAAACTAAACGAACAACAAACAAAACCAAAATACCAAACCAATAATCATTGTTAATATCTGTGGTAGTGTGAAATTGGTCCCCATAAAAGGGTTAGTTATGACAAAAGGGTTAGTTATGAATAAAGGGTTAGTTATGAATAAAGGGTTAGTTAAGTTGGTAGTTTGTGCCTAGTGTGCACAAAGCCCTGGGTTTAATTCCCAGTACTGCATTCAGTAGTCATAATGACACATGCCCGTAATACAACACTCAAAGTGAAGGTAGGGAGATCAGGATCTCAGAGCCATCTTCAACTACAAGTCGAGAGCCAGCGTGGGCTGTGTGAGACTGTCTCAAAACACAAAATAAACATATACCTTGCCATGTCTTTTTTTTCTCTTTTAAATATTATATTTATTTATTTTCATTTTATTTTCTGTGTATGGATATTTGCCTGCATGTATGGCTATGTACTGTATGCATGTTTGGGGCCTGCAGAGAGGCCAGAAAAGGGTGTCAGATGCCCTGGAACCTGAGTCACAGATTACTGTGAGCTACCCTGTGGGTGCCGGAAATTGAACCTGGGTCCTCTGGAAATGGACTACTTAACTACTGAGCTATCTTTCCAGCCCCCCCCATCAACGATTTATTTGCCAGACACAAATGTATGGTTTTTTTTGTTTTGTTTTGTTTTTCTGAGATTAGATCAGGTTGACCTACAACTCATGATACTCCTATTTCAGTCTCCCAAGTGCTGGGATTAGAGGTATATGTCCTATGCCCAGTTTACAAATGGCTATTGTCTTAGTTAGGGTTTCTGTTGTTGTAAAGAGACACCTTGACCACAGCAACTCTTATGAAGGAAAGCATTTAATTGGGCCAGCTTACAGTTCAGAGGTTTAGTCCATTCTGGTGGGATATGGCAGCATGCAAGCAGACATGGTGATGGATCTGCAGGCAGCAGAAGCCGCTGTGTACCACACTGAACATAGCTTGAGCAAAGGAGACCACAAAGTCCACCCCCACAATGATACATGTCTCCCCTAAGTCCACACTCATTCCAACAAGGTCATGCTTCCTAATAGTGTCACTCCCTATGAGCTTATGGGGGCCAATTGCATTCGAACTATCACAGATAATGACAGTGATTATTGTTAGATTATTGTTTGCTATCCTGTCCTCTGTGTTCTTCTCCCACTGATTTTGTTCTCTCCCTTTTGGCCTTCATTTCTTCATTTTCTTCCTCTTCTTCCTCTTTTTTTTTTCTTGAAATCAAGTCTGTATTCCCAGACTGTCCTTAAACTCACTCTGTATTAGAGGGTGACTTTGAATTTTTTTTTATCCTTCTATAATACTAGGGATTGAACCCAGGGCTTCACAAATGCTAGGCAGACACTTTACCAGCTGAGTTACATCCTAGTTCATCTTTTCTTTTAAATTTTTTTCTGTATTCTTTTTTTAGAACTCAGACTATTATTCATTGATCCATTTCTCCCACTTAAATACTTTGTCATATGCTAGAAATCAAACAGGTGTGTGTCCTTTACCACATAAAGTGAGTGTGTTAACACATAATTCCAGCACTTGAGAGGTAGAGGGTAGAGGTAGAAGGATAAAATATTTCAAAGTCTATTTGATTAGTTTTTCACCAAGGCCAGCTGGACTGGGACTGAATGAGCATGTGATCAAACCAGACTCTCTGAATGTGGCTGACAATGAGGGCTGACTGAGACGCCAATGATAATGGCACTGGGTTTTGATTCTACAGCATGTACTGGCTTTTTGGGAGCCTAGTCTGTTTGGGTGCTCACCTTCCTAGACCTGGATGTAGTGGGGAGGGCCTTGGACTTCCCACAGGGCAGGGCACCCTGACTTCTCTTAGGACTGGAGGGGGAGGGGGAGGGAAGTGGGAGAAGGTGGAAATTTTTAATTAATTAATTTAAAAAAATTTCAAAGTCACCCTTTTTACAGAGCAAGTTTAAGGTCAGATTGGGATATAGGAAACTTGGGTTTTTTGTTTTGTTTTGTTTTTTTAGAGGGAGGGGAGCTACATCCCTAGCCCTCTGTTAGTGATTTTTTTAAAAAATAATATTTTGCTTATATCTTCTTTTAATCAATGTTTTTACTCTCTGGAGTCTTGTTTACTTCTACAAATAAGACACTGACTATTGCAGACCCTACTTTAGCCAAATTTGTTGGTGTGGTAGTCAGCTTTCTGCCATTATTACACAATACCTGAGGCAATTAACTATTATAGAGAATAGGTTTATTTTGACTCATGGTTTGGGAAGTTACAGCCTGATATGGTGGGCTAAGTGCCCTTTGCTTTGGGGTCTCTAGCAGGGGCAACATAGAGGGTCAGGAGCATCTGTTGGAGCAGACTACTTATCTCATGAGCTAACAGAAACAGAAGAAATAGGACAATCCAGGGTGGTACAGTCCCCTTCAAGAATGTACAGATGGTGACTTTAAGACCTTGTATACGGCCCCACTTCCTAAATATCTCAAAGTCTCCCAGTAGTGCCAAGCTGAGGATCCGGGCTTGAATGATGGACTTTGGGGGGCACACTTGACATTCAGATTATAGTAGTAGGTTTTGGAAACAGCTCCATCTGCCTGCCAGACATTCAGAACCACAATACTGTTTAAAACTTCCCCGACGCCACAGAATCTTTATTTCTATTAATGTAGTATTCATTTTCTTTTAGTGACCTTGTTGTTAAACATCCAGTTCACACTGTCAAAAATAGAAAGCAGCAGGTACCAGTAACAGGTATGATTTAAAATGTTTCTTCTTTGGTATTTCAAGAAAATGGGTATTTGGATGACTGAAACTCAAATGTAAGTTAATATATCTGTTCTGTGTAAGCCATACTTTTGTCTCTGGCCTTTATTACCATTTATTCTTATCCAGGATCTTTCTCTTTATCCACTAAGATGACTAGATATGTAGTCGTGAGAGAAAAATGTATGGAAATCTAATGTTTAATAAACATTATAAATTTCAGAATCTTTTCATTAAACAAAAAAAAAATCAATGTTTTGCATTTTTTCAGATCCATTTACATTGTGTTTAGACATAATAGATAAAGAAGTTGGTTTTCAAGCAACTGACAAGTCTTCTAAAATGTTGAAATATAAATGCTCAGGTGAATATCTTTTAATTATAATAATTTTATAATTGAATCTGTATCTGCTACTTACTGTAATTTTTAACACTTCTGCCTTATTATTTAATTTCATCTCTTTTGAATATATGACAATCCAAAATTTGAAAGCATTCAAATCAATATTGTCTGTTTTGCATTAGGTCATGTCCACATGAGTAAATGCAATTACTATGTCTATTATTGTTATTTATATCACAACACTGTCTATAACTTTAAATGAGCAAGATAAATATGTTTTCAGAGAATAGAAAAACATTTATATTATGCTCTAAAAAGGTATTAAGTATTCCATATATAGTTTTATATTGCTAGTAAATTTATTAATGTTCCTAGTGTCCCATGCCCCACTACTGATTTTTTCTATAAGATTTTATTGCTCTGATCTAAACTTTTCTCTTCATATCCTACAATTTCCTCTTTTATTCTTTTTCTTTTTCAAGCAGGGTTTCTCTGTGTAACAGTCCTAGCTGTTTGTCCTGGAACTAGCTCTTTAGACTAGGCTGGCCCCAACATAGTCTGCTTGCCTCTACCTCCTGATTAAAGGCATGCACCACCACTGCCCGGCTTCCTCCTTTCTTCATGTTCACTGTTCTATAGAGAAAACTGAGGTTTCATGTTCAGCTCAGAACATCAGTATTGTATTTTAGATGAAGACTTTCATCTGTTACTCTGAAGCTGATGTATAACCATATACAAATCCCATATCCTCTCTCGTCTGTTTAATATAATTGTAAACTCTTTCTTTCTTTTTTCTTTCTTGTCTTTCTTTCCTTAGCCCTTTTTCTTTTTCAGAACTGAACCTAGGGCTTTGCACATGCTAGACAAGCACTGTACACTGACCTGTAGTAGCCCTTTAATTTTTTGTCTTGTTTTGTATTTTTGAGTTTTTTTGTTTTGTTGTTTTTTGTTTGTTTTGAGACTAGTTTTCACAAAATTGCCCAAGCCAGCATTGAACTTGCAAACCTTTTACCCTCCTGCCCTGGCCTCCTACGAACCTTCGATTGTAGGCATGTGTTGCCACAGTGAGTTGGATGCTTCTTTTCTGAGTGATTGTAACCTCTTATTTCTTTGTATTTATTTATTTTTTTACTCTCTGAGATGAGTTGGGGTTTCTTGAAATACTTCATACATTTCTAATTTTACTTCAGTTTATCATCTTAGAGATTGTCTACTTTCTTTTTTGCGGGGGAGGAGAGGTTCAAGACAGGGTTTCTCTGTAGCTTTGGAGCCTGTCCTGGAACTAGCTCTTGTAGACCAGGCTGGCCTTGAACTCATAGAGATTCGCCTGCCTCTACATCCCAAGTGCTGAGATTAAAGGTGTGCGCCACCACCACCTGGCATGGTGTCTACTTTCACAGCGTTATTAGTATATAATTTTAGAATATCTATATGTCAACTTAATTTGTTTTCTTTCAGGTTGCGTAGCGGTAAGAAAATTACTCAACAGTCGAAATTTTAGCAAGCTTTTGCAGTCTTGTACATACCAATGTGATTATCATAAAGTCATTATGGAAGCTGAAGATAAATATAAAAGTGAATTAAGGAAAGCACTTATCTGTGACAAAGGTAATTAATTTAGCAACTTTAACTGTAATTATGGCTACACATCCTGAACTATCATCTAAAGTATTAGGTATATTGACTAGAGAGCGTAAAATACTGTTGAAAAGAAAAACCTATCTCTAGATTACCAATAACTTAAGATATACTAGAGTAGATTTAGTCTATAATGACTTAAAAATTCTCTGTAAACTGGGTATGGTGGCACACACCTGTATTCTCAGCCTTTGGGAGGTAGAGGCAAGAGAATCAGGAATTCAGGGCCAGCCTTAACTATACAGAGTTTGGGGCCACCCTGATCTTTCTGATACTCTGCCTCAAAAAACAAAAAGAGATCTAGGTGTGGTGGCACATGTCTTTTATTTTCAGTACTTGGGAAGCAGAGTTAGGCAGATCCCTGAGTTCAGGGACAGCCTGTTTTACATAGCTAGTTCTTGGACAGCTAGGGCAACACCGAGAAACCCTGTTTCAAACCTAAAACCCCAAAAAAGTCAGTCTGGGGAGATGGCTCAGCGGTTAAAGAGCAGTTAACTGCTCTTACAGATGATCCAGGTTCATTCAGTCTCAGCATCACAACCATCTGTAACTCCAGCTCCAGGGAATCAAACACCCTTTTCAGGCACACATGTAGTATGCATACACACATGCAGGCAAAACACTCACACAGTAGGAAATATAATAAAAAACAAAATTACCTCTAGTTCACTTAAGGATTCCCACTAGAAGAGGGTAAGACGTATCATACTATAATAGAATTGATATATGACTACTTAGATTGATATCCTAAGTATACTAAATGTTTTCTATATTTTTCAGAAATTTTGCTGACCCCCCGTAGAAGAAGACAACTTAGTAAAGTGTCTACTGCCTCTGAAGGACTAAGTGAATATATTTAATTTTTAAATAAGCTTAAATCCTACATATTTCTAAAAAGAGAGCAGATCAATGACTGTTCTCATTAATTAGTTACAGTGATAACCCTTGTCTTATATGAGATTATACCTACTGAGAAGAGACAACCTTTTCCTCTCTATGGTGTTTGTTTACTTGCTGCCTGCCACCTGGGGAAATTCTCTCTAGGAAACAGGCATTCCTTTTTATTTATTTATTTTTAACTGGCTTTGTAGATTTTATTTTGATTTTATGTGTATGATTATTTGCCTGCATGTATGTATGTGCACCAAGTGTATATAGTGTTCATGGAGGCCAAAGACGATGCCAGATCTCCTAAAACTGGAGTTGTAGAGGCTTGTAAGTCACTGTGTAGGTGCTAGGAATTGAACCCTGGTCCTCTGGTGCTCTTAACCACTGAGCCATCTCTCCAACCCTGACATTTATTAAACATCAGATACATGTTAGGTGTTTTATAGATATTATGTCCTTTGATTGTGTTAATTATCATTTAGAAATCACAGGACTTAGATTCAAATGCAAGACACCTAGAAATGCTTGTTATATCTGGTTCAAATTTCAAGAAAGTTATTCTGAATACAAGTACATCAAAGAGACATTATAGAAGGCTTCTGCTCATAACTACTCAATTTTAAACAATAAAATTAAAGAGACAAATGGAGTAAATTAAGTTTCTCTTTTAAAATAAAAATCCTTAGTAAGTTAGCTTATAGAATGCTAAGGAATGGGAGATGAGTCAGCTGAAGTGCTTGCTGTACAAGCGTGGGGAACCTGAGTTTGGATCTCTAGCGTCACATAAATGCGGGACATGGGGGTACATCTGTAGTTTAGTGCTGGCAGGGCAGAGTCAGGCAGATACCTCCCCGAACCAGCAGGCTATCCAGTCCTGCCAATAGGTGAGTTTCAGGTTCAGCTAGAGAACCTGTCTACAAGATTTAGGTGGCAAGCAATAAAAGGAAGAAATCCAACATTGACCTCTGACTTCCATATATACTGATTGATTGATTGACTGACTGATTGATTGCGTAATTTTAATTTAACTGTAAGGTTAGTGTTTTTCACTTTTCATCATTCCAAATTTATCAGAGAGATTTCAAGAGTGTTATCATTTTCTTCTAATCCTAGGAAACTAATACCTTCAGGTTAAGAAAGTGCAGTGGGGTCTCATTAGTGTCACCTGGAGATTAGTAATATCAATGGAGCTACTCTGTTGTTTATTACAGATTGTGAACTTGTGTATTCCACAAGCATTTTGTCTCATTTAGCATTTATTTGGTTATTTTTACTGCCAAACCTTGAAAGTTACTTAAAATTCACTTTATACATCTTGAGTCTTTCTCTGCATTAAAAGTTATTTGTGGAGCTGTAGAAGTAGTTCATCAGTTGAGAGTGCTTACTGCTCTTGCACAGGCCATGGGTTTTATTCCCAGTACCCATATCAGGTGGTTCACAACCACCTGTAACTCAAGTTCCAGGGGATCTGACACCCTCTAGTCTCCGAGGACACCTGCACTCATGTGATGCACATAAACTTATGTAGACTCATACATATACATAAAAATAAATAATTTTTTTAAAGTTTTCATAGCCTGGTGGTGGTGGTGGCACAAACCTTTAATCCCAGCACTCGGGAGGCAGAGGCTTTTGGATCTCTGTGAGTCTGAGGCCAGCCTGGTCTACAGAGTGAGTTCCGGGACAGCCAGGGTAGTTACACAGAGAAAACTTGTCTTGAAAAAACAAAGAGAGTTCTTCGGGCAGGTATGGTGGTGTGTTCCCATAATCCAAGCCCCCAGGAGGCAAAGGCATGAGAATTGCTGAAATTCAAGGCCAGCATAGTCTACATAGCAAGTTCCAGACCAGCCGGAGAACACACAAAGCCAGATCCTGTCTCAAAAAGTAAAATATAAAACCAACAAAAAGGTTGTTTTTGTCAGTTAAAATTAAGTACAGTGCCACTCTTTTAGATACTGAGTAGCTCAGTCTCCCAAAGGCTGGGATAACAGGAATAAAACGCTGTTCCTGGCAGGAATACCAATTTTTCCAAATAATAGTTTCTGTAGTAGCTATTACAAAATGGAAACTTTGTCCCATACAGACATGTTGCACTTAGAAATTTTGTTCTTAGTTCATTATGGTGGTGCATGCCTTTTATCTCAGCACTCAGGAGGTAGAGGCAGGTGGGTCTCTGTGAGTTTGAGGCTACAAAATAAGTTTCAGGACAGCTAGAGCTTTTACAGAGAAACTTTGTCTCAAAAAAAAAAAAAAAGAGCCGGGCGATGGTGGCGCACACCTTTAATCCCAGCACTCGGGAGGCAGAGACAGGCAGATCTCTGTGAGTTCGAGACCAGCCTGGTCTACAGAGCTAGTTCTAGGACAGGCTCCAAAGCCACAGAGAAACCCTGTCTCGGAAAACCAAAAAAAAAATATATATATATATATATTCTTGGCAAGGACTTGACATCAAATTATCAATAGATTTTTTTCAATAGTATCTTCAATGTAAATAAATAACTAAAAATTAGTCTATAATTAATTTATATTGAAAAATAATCAGCAAGCCTCATGCAAATGGGCATAATTATGGTTATATACTAATTATGCAGAGTGATCCTAAATACTGTTATGTGACATTGACTTCAAATACCAAATACTTATTTTAGTAGGTTAGTCTTAGTTAATTGAAAATAAGCAGTTAATAACTTGCCGGCTTTGTTAGAATTTACAAGAATATTTTGAAGAAGTATTAATTTGACTCTTAATCTCTCTCTTTTTTTGCTTTTTGTTTTGTTTTTTGTTGTTTTTTTGCAGCGGGGGTGGGGGGGGCGGTGGGCAGGATTTCTCTGTGTTGCCCTAGTTGTCCTAGAACTCACTCTGTAGACCAGGCTAGCCTTGAACTCACAGAGATCCGCTCTGCCTCCCAAGTTCTGGGATTAAAGGTGTGCACCACCATTGCCCAGTTTAATCTCTCTTTTAAGTCAAACTATGAATATTAATATGTGATCATTTTTCCCCTCTTGATTAGTTTCCCTTTCATATTAGGTGTCTCACTACCATTCATTTAACTGTAGTTTATACATAGACTTGAGCCTATCATTTTGAGGAATACCATGTAAGTATTGATGACTCCTCCAAAGTTCTTTCTAGGATGACTTGCTGTGTTGAGAGAATTTGACAAGTAAAAATTTCTAGAATTAAGCCCTCTTTCTTATTTTCTTCTGTAACACACAGTGGATATTAAGAATAGCACTGAGGCTGGGTGTGTGACTCATGTCTCTAATCCCAGAACTAAGGCAGAAGGCTCAGAAGTTTGAGGCAAGTGTGACTATATAGCAAGACTTTTTAGAAGCAATAATAATAATAATAATTTTTTTTAAATTGTACTCAAAAGGCCATGTAGTGAAGCCTTGAAGTGCAGAGTCTTTTTCAAAACTACCCAGTCCTCTGCTGTAGAATTTGTAAGTCAGGAAAATGGTAGTATTGGTGGAAATGGGGGGCTTTATGTGAACAACTTTTAAGGCCTTAGTATCCTAAAAGTTATAACCTTCCTAGTCCTGATTACAAGGGGATCAAGTCATTTATCAAATGAAACTTCAAAGAAACATTGGATAACAACAGTTTTCCAGCATTCCCAAAACTAAGGTGTAACTTCATATACAAGTTTTGAGATAGTTTTATCAATAATAACTTTTCTCTTAATAAGTACTGGTAATTGCCTACTGTATCTGAGATACTGTTCTGAACCTGGGCAATACAGTGGTAACTAAGCTACTCAAAAGTCTCATCCTTCATGGAGCTTGCATTTTAAATACCAACTACTAATAATAACACTGACTTCTCAGCTTCTGCTGGGAAGATATTCTCTTTTGTTTTAAACCATCGCATTTACCTTAGGAAGGTAAACAAATGGCCAGCACTATTTGCTTGCAAGTGTCAAATTTTATACATCCATCCCTTAAATAGTAAGTAGCATCCTCAAGCAGAAATGCTGAAACATGTCTCTCTGGCATCTGTCTACAATGCCACACAAGTTATTAGTGAACTCCAAAGTGGGAGGAAACCATTCCTGGGACTGGAGAGACAGACCAGCAGTAGAAGTGCTTGCAGCTAAGCTTGATGACCAGAGTTTTATCCTCAGAACCCGTATCAAAGTGGAAGAAGAGAACTGACTCCACAAAGTTGTTCTCTGTTCTCCACATGTATGCCATGGCATGAGCGTGTCCATACATATCACACGCACACACAGTAATAATAAAACTATTTCTTTATAATCATCACCAGGAGATAACTGAAATAACTGTTTACCGGCTGTGTATTCTTTCTGTTATAGAAGCTATTCATCAAAAACCAGATAGTCAAAAACTTCCGGGTTTGGGGGAGCATGCCCATAATACCAGCATTCCAGAAGCTAAGGCGAGAAGATTCCGAGTTCCAGGCGAGCATGGACTACATAGTGAGTTTGAGGCAAGCCCATGCTACATAGGAAAAGCCTGTCTCAGAAGAAAAAAAGTGAAGAGAAAAGAAAACCTACAGACTTCTTTTTCCATTATGTAACCTGTTTTGCTTTCATGTTTTGATAAGCTGAGCACCTCTTATAGACAGTACATCTGTTTTATTTTTTAAGTGAACTTCAAAAGACTCTTATTAAAAACAATGAAAACTGGTATTCAAAATAACAAATGTTATTCTCTATTCTGTGAAGTTATGGAGCCTTTGAGAAGACTGTATCTGTAAGATAGTTAAGATGTTTGTTAACCATCCTCACAGCAATGCTGCATTAAAATCTAATGTTTATAAACTTGTTTTTTTGATTGATAGATGTGGATAGTGTTTCAATGATTAAATTATAATATTAAAGAAATTACAGCCGGGCGGTGGTGGCACACGCCTTTAATCCCAGCACTCGGGAGGCAGAGACAGGCGGATCTCTGTGAGTTCGAGACCAGCCTGGTCTACAAGAGCTAGTTCCAGGACGGGCTCCAAAACCACAGAGAAACC
>NC_022011.1:6127504-6145048 GCF_000317375.1 Microtus ochrogaster
GAGACCAGCCTGGTCTACAAGAGCTAGTTCCAGGACGGGCTCCAAAACCACAGAGAAACCCTGTCTCGAAAAACCAAAAAAAAAAAAAAAAAGAAAGAAAGAAAGAAAGAAATTACAGTGGTAGCACCTCACTTAGTGATTTATTAAACTGAAGTAAATGTCCATTTGAAAAGTGTCTCTGGCATTGAACTGTCTTATTCTGTAGTTTATATCTAGGGAATAAGTTACACATTTATTTGAGTTTTGGGATTTCTTATTTCAGCAAGTATTAATATATTCTACAATTTCCATTCATTACAGGAAAACGAAGAATTCGTAAAAACTTTACCAAAGAAGAAGTAAATTATCTTTTCCATGGAGTTAAAAAAATGGGAAATCATTGGAATTCAATTTTGTGGTCTTTCCCCTTTCAACAAGGACGAAAGGCTGTAGACCTTGCTCACAAATACTACAAGCTGATCAGAGGCCCCAACTGTGCAGCCATATGACTAGAAGAGACTCAAGTGTTTTGTTTGTACTCTTAAAATAGAATTTCTTAGAAGATATAAAGTGTTAACTATTCTTCTAAACTCTTAAGAGACAGAATATGAGAGTTAAAATGACTTTTGCGATATAAGCTCTTCAAAATGTTACAATAATTTATAAAGCAAATGCATTTTCAGAAATGTGAAAATTAGATAGAATTTTTCCATGAGGCCAAATATGTTGTGCCTTCAATTTTCCTTAAAGTCAAAGAACATAGATCAGAAGAAAAAATTAGCAGCCTTTAAACATTACTTAACGTTATAGTGCCACAAATACTATATGACACATTTGCTTTTCAATATTTTTGCCTAGTGCCAGTGTTCACTCTAGAACTCAATTTCTCAAGCTGTTCAACTAAGGCTCTCACCCAACAAATAATGTTTGCCATTTGTTAAATGATTCCTCTTCTAAAGGTCAATTAAGAGGTTGTATTAGTACTCTCATATTCTATTCTATTCTCTGATCAAATTCTCATTTTGCTGGATGTTTACTTGCTTTCTTTATTCATTACTTGTATTGATTTATTGTGTATTTGGGCCAGAGAAAACAACGTGCAGAAGTTAGTTTTTTCCTTGCACTATGTGCATCCTAGGGGTCGAACTCAGTTTGTCAGGTAAGGCAGCGAGTGCCTTTACCCAGCAAGTCATCTTGCTTGTTGCTTTAGTTGTTTTACGGTGTCTCTCATTTCCTCCTCCTGTCCTGTCCTTCCACATCATTTTTGCCTCGTGTTAATGAGCCTCAGCTACTTCACGCTATAGCAGATCATATCCTCTGATGAGCTCAGTCACTGTTGGACATACTATTGTCTATTTGTAATGTATGCCTTAGAAAGGGCTCAAGTTTTCTCCTAAGCTATGCCCAATTTTATGAACCTAATTTTGATGTCTTTTGACCAGCTTTCCAATAATAGCTAATATAGTTACACCTTTTACATTATAATTGGAATCATTTTCAAATATCCCGTTGGGTTAGTTTGTGATACGATATGATCTTATGTAGCCCAGGCTGGCCTTGCACTTGCACTCATTGTATATCCTAGAATGACCTTTGTTTTTGTTTAGCAGATCTGGAATTTGCCCCTAGAACACTGTGTTTGCTAGTCAGACATCCTCCCACTGAGTTACAGCTCCGGCCCTGGTTTTGTTTTTGAGACAGTATCTCACTATGCAGCCCAGGCTGCTTTTGAACTCATTATCCCCCTGCCTTAGCATCCCTAGTGTTGGGATCACAGGTTTCTGCCTCCATGCCAGTGGGATGCTAGGAATGCATCCCTGCCCCAGCACTGTTAGCTGAGTGGTATCTCCAGCCCATGGATTGTTTTTTGTTAAACTCTACTATAGGACTGTAAGAGCTCATGTTCAGTTTCTCATTTTGTTAGATTTAGTCTGTGCTGTTTGTCATCCAGTATTTTTGGAAACACTGCTGTGTCTGCTTATGTGAGTGTGCTGCTGCACTCTCCTCTAAATATCAGATGACACCCTGAATGGGCTATTGGAAAGCCCTGGCATCTCTGGTAGCCCCTTCTCTCTACACCAGGCCAGCCTCCTCTTTATTTTTCAGACAGCCTTGTGCAGACCAGACTGGCCCTGAATTCTAGCTCTTCCTCCCTTAGCCTTCTCAGTGCTAGGATTATAGACATATGCCACCACCAGGGGCTGGCCTGGTCTTTAGCAAGCTCAATGTTATCATCCAGCCCATTTTTTTAAATCCTCTTTTGTTGTGAATTGTTCAATTCTCTGTTAAAATTTGCATTCCCTATCTTTGCAGCATCCTCCCACTTGGTATTCCTGCAAGAAAAGAAAGCTACTATATGCATTTACATCTGGTGCTATCTTCTCCTTTTGCAACTGGTCACATTAGAGAAGTTCATGTAGTGGGGATTAAAGTTTACTGGCCCAGAGTTTTCAACTCTACTGTCCTGTGAAAACTCATACTACTTGTCCTTGTATGATTTCCAGTATTGCCTTCACTTCCCTCCCATTTTCCTTTTTCCAATTTTCATTCAAAATGGCAGATTGTATGCCCTTGTTGGATCCTGTAATTTATGCTGCTAAGTTTTTTGGCAGAGCCAGAATCACTATCCTTTATACCTGGAACCCACTTAGGTGATTGCTTTTCCCGCCATACCACTTTTCCTTGTATTTATCAATGCTTGTAAAGTTAGCCTCCTTCCATAGAGAACAGCAAGAGCCCTCAGGTCCAGGCCATATCTTAATTTACCTCTGATAAACACAAACATTTCTTTCTCTTCCCCACTACTTCTCCTGTTCGACATTTCTTCTTTACCTTTTCACATCCAGTCTCTCCCCCACTACTTTCTCCGATGAAGGAAAGCAGTTACAGCCAATTGTTCTGCTGTCAAATGTTGACTCCCTAAAAGATAGCATTTAAAAAAACTTGAAGCAAAGCCAAGAGTATTGTTAGCTGATAAAAAAAAAAGAAATTATTCACAGTTAGTAGTCTACAGAGGAGATGAAAGACAACAATTGAGGATTTGTGATATTCTATGAATAGACATCTTGAGAATTATGCCAGATTCATTATATAAGAATTCAGGAATAGAGCTGGAGAGATGGCTCAGAGGTTAAGAGCATTGCCTGCTCTTCCAAAGGTCCTGAGTTCAATTCCCAGCAACCACATGGTGGCTCACAACCATCTGTAATGGGGTCTTGTGCCCTCTTCTGGTCTAAAGGCATACACACAGAATATTGTATACATAATAAATAAATAAATATTTTTTTTAAAAAAAAGAATTCAGGAATAATGACCATGACTGGGATGTTCTAGCACTGGGTCTTGGGACTGTGTTTCAGACAAGGTCTTACTAGCTAGCCTTAGTTAGCCTTTAACTTGCTATGTAGACCAGGCTGGCTTCAAATTTACAAAGATCAACCTGCCTCTCTCTCCCAAGGGCTGGAATTAAAGGCGTGTGCCACCATGCCAAGTCCATTTTAACTTTTATTTTTTTTGAAGTACTATCTCATGTAGCTTGTGCTCAGTTTAACTTGCTTGCTATGTAGTCTAAGACCTTGAACTTCCGATTTCCCTACTGCCAGATTCCCGTTGCTAGGAGTGAGTTTTTTTTTTTAGAGCGTCTTTCACGGTAGACCACATCCCAGCCCTTTTATATTTCTGAGCTATAGTTTCGTCACTTCACTTATTAAGAGTTAAGCAGGATTCGATGGGATAGCTTGTGACACACAAGGTGAGACATAAACGGGGCTGTCTTCTAAAGCTTGGGCTTGCACCTTCTAAGCCTGCAGGAGCCGCCCTAGCGCACCCAGTTGGGCGGGGCCCGCGGCTCCACCTCCCGCGCAAGGCTGTCCGGCTCGCTGCCTGACCGAGCAACCTCCCTCGCTGCGGCGCTTCCGCCACCCGCAGACGCACGCGGACGTCGCCGGCCCGTCGGGACGCGCTGGATAGCGAAGCTTCTGCGGTTTGGAGGGCGGGCGGCGCGGCCCTGCCGGGGTCCTTGCGGGTCCTCTACCGGCCCGGGGGAGGGCCCTCTTTGTGGCTGCAGTTGGCAAGATGGCGCCGGTGGGGGTGGAGAAGAAGCTGCTGCTGGGCCCCAATGGGCCAGCGGTGGCGGCCGCCGGCGACCTAACCAGTGAAGAGGAGGAAGGCCAGAGTCTATGGTGAGGAACGCACAGAGCCACGGGTGGCGTGGCCGGGCAGAGAGTGGGCCGGAGCGGGCGGTACCATGGGCAGACATTGACGGGCCGAGCGGTCCTGGGCGGTCCCGCGCTGACCACTCTTGTCATTGTCGCCGCAGGTCTTCGATCTTGAGCGAAGTGTCCACCCGCTCCAGGTCCAAGCTGCCGTCCGGCAAGAACATTCTGGTGTTCGGTGAGCAGCCGGGTACTGCCCTGGGGCGCCGGGTGGGCCAGGCAGTGCCCCTCCTACAGGTTCCTGCCTTCTCCACCCTTACTGCCTGCTAGTTGCTGGCCGGCCGGGGAGGCTACCCTGAACTCTAGCAGGGCAGCCGGAGAGTCTCCAAGCCCACACCTCTCCTGACCCCCAGAATGCAGGTCCGTTTGTAGTCCAGTGATGTGGCGTGGGCTTGTGGCGCATTCCTTCAAATCATTCATTGGCTGAGACTTCAGCCAATATCTTCTTCATCACTTAGTCTTGTGCTCACCAAGTTGAGGGTGTAGAGAAAGGGAAAAGAGGATGTTCAGGCTGGATGGAGATGGGGGAACTAGGTGACCTGGGCTGGGAACTGAGAAGTCTCGAAGCCTTTCTTCAGCCCTCGTGGGCTGTTGAGCAGAGGCACAAGGGACTCCCCAAAGGCAGCAGACCTTGGGAGTCAGCCCTAGGAACTTTCTTGCATTACTCCTGCAGTCACTGCTAGGTTGCCAAATCAGTCATTTAACCTCTCTGACTTCAGTTATCTCATACAAATGAAAGGGATTAGGTGCGTTCACACGCAAAGCTGTTGGGGTTGGGGTGAGGGCTGAGCAATGGGACAGCACAGCCGAGCTTAGACACTCTGCAAGTCTAGCAGGAGGCAGATGTGTGCGTGGTTGCCCTGCATCTTTCCTGTCAAGAGCAGACTGCTGTGGGTGCATCACACTGCTTGATGTGTTGAAAGAACTTGTGGAGTCGGGTGTTTTGAAGGGTAACTGTTTAGGTGCAGGCACATAGATTAGTTCTTTCCTGAGGCTCCTGCTTTTCACAGATTTTATCTTCCTCTACCCTTCCCCAAGCCTTTAGGAAATAACTGCCTGGTGGTTTCCCAGTGTTTCTCCCATCTAGGTAATGGCCAGTGTGGTAGGTTATAGCCAGATATGGGCTTTAGGGAAATAGCTCGGGCTGCAGAGTGCCGGGTAGATGAGAATGAGCAGGTGCTGAAATCAGGCTGACACGCACTCACCATGGTGAGTTGTGGCCAGCATGAATCCAAGGGTCTTTAGTAATAGTGTTTCTTTAGGGATATTGTGTGGGGGAGGGTGTTGGATATAGATAGTCCGAGGGAGATGAGACTCAGTACTTAGGAGTTTTGCTTAGGTCTGTAATTACTTTTCCCCAGCTTCCAAGCCTTTAGGGTGCTTGTGAAGATGTTTCAAAATCAGATGCATGTAAATAATATTTATAAACTTCATGATTATGAGGCAGAAACAGATTTGTATGTTGGATTTTCAAAACACGGTTTCTCTGTGTGGCCCTGATTGTTCTGGAATTCTGTGTAGACCAGGCTGGCCTCGAACTCAGAGATTTGCCTGTCTCTGCCTCCCAAGTGCTGAGATTAAACCCTGCTCAGAATCAGAATTTTAGGCCGGGCGGTGGTGGCGCATGCCTTTAATCCCAGCACTCAGGAGGCAGAGGCAGGCGGATCTCTGTGAGTTCGAGACCAGCCAAAACCACAGAGAAACCCTGTCTCGAAAAAAAAAAAAAGAATCAGAATTTTAGTTCAGTGTTCCTAGACTTTTGAGGTTAGTTGTGTTTTGAAGAGTTCTTTCTTTTACTGTGGTAAAGATTTATTTTGTGAGAAACTAGTCCCACCTTTGACGTTCACTTCTCTGAATGTCTGTCTTAGAAACTTAGAGCTAGTGGATTTGCCTTATTCCTTCCCTTGGGACGTTAAGAGAAATGCAGTAGAGGGTTCTTTGGGATCTTGGGACTGGCTGTTGCCTCTCCTAGTCACTCTTAGAGCAGATTTACTTTGTTGATGGGAACTGAGGCCTTAGCGGCAGGCTTGCTTCAGAGTCTTAGTCGTTTCTTATTATGTTGATGTTATGACTTGCCATCTTTGCCTAGCATGACACATAGTACATTTTGTCTTTTTGTGAATGTCACTTGTAGGAGAAGATGGTTCTGGTAAAACAACTCTCATGACCAAACTACAAGGAGCAGAGCACGGCAAAAAAGGAAGAGGCTTGGAGTATCTTTACCTCAGCGTTCACGATGAGGACCGGGATGGTGAGTGACCTGTTACTCCATTGTAAAGTGACATGCAGCACTCTGGCTCCTAATGCCTAGACCTTCCCAGCGCTCTGTTATAGCTGAAGAGAATGGTGAAGTGTTTGTCTTTGCAGGACTTGATTCACTTTTAGTCTGGTCTTGTTTTTTTTGAGACAGGGTCTTACGATAATGGCCCTGGCAGGCCTGAAACTCACTGTATAGACCAGGTTGGCCTTGAACTCTTAGAGATGCTACTCCGTAATAACTCCTTTAAAAATTTTCAGGTTTTACAGTCAGATCTTTTAGTGACTGTAGAATAGTTATCAGTGCCTATAGTCTAAAGATGAAGTGTGTTGATTAATTTCATTTTCTATATTTGCCTTTGCCTGTTTAAATACTAGTAATCATGTTGTTAGGGTGATTTTATAAAGCTACCCTACTTTCATATTCCTAAATTGGAGAAGATAAACCAAAAAGCCTCTCGCACTACAATCCTGCTGTCTCCAAACTATTGAGTAGAGGACATGGGTAGGGGCTCTTCCTAAAGCTCGGGCATGTTTATATGCTAATTTAGATCTCAGGGATTTTAGCCCCATTGCCTTGACTTTGTCTTTTTGAACATTCCTTAAAGGTCTTGAAAAGAATGCAACAAGTAGGCCTGGCGTCAAGGCCTCTTGTCTTCTGTCAGAAAAAGAGGCATTGAGTGTATGTCTCGACTCAGCTGTCTATGCTTACATGAGTGAGGCCACTAAACCAAGCTAGGGGACCTTGAATGTTTGCATCTTTTGCTTCCTGCCTTTGTAGGGTGCTATGGTTTTTGTGGGAAGACCTTGGGCTTGGGAGCCAGACAGAACTGGTTCATAATGCCACCAGTTATGGTAGCCTAACCACCCTTCATTTCCATTTCCTCATATGAGGAGGAAGATGATGGTACATTTTGCAGGTGGATAGAGTGTGGGAGTGGATAGGATCACTGGAAACATGGAGAGAGGGCATACTGGTGTAGATGCTCTGAATCTCTGTGTCCTCTGGTTTTTCCAATACTGAGGCATATTGCAGGACAGAGCGTCCCAGTAACCACATTAGTTGGCTTTGAGTTGAAGTTTATGCTGACATCTGTTTCAGATTCCTTTCAGGTCACTACTAGATCTTTTTCTTTGCTGCATTTATAGAACTTTTCTTTCGGCTACTTACTTGGGAGTCCTTGTCTGATGGAAGAGTTGCCCTTGCCTTAGGTTAATTATATATCTTTCAGCCCTAGTCTTTTTAATGTGTGGTATGACTGGATTGTAAGTACACCCTTCACAGATAATCACCTGCTAAAGAAAATAGTCTCTGGTTATATCTGGGCTGTGGTAGGACATCCCATGTCAAAGGACCACTGCCTCTCAGTTAGATATCCGTCTAATGCTGCGTGGCATATGTGATTCCCACAAATGGGTGAGTGATGCATAGTTGACACTGGCAAGGAAAGCCGAAAAAAGGAACTATACTTGCTGATGGGTAGGCATATAAACCTCATATGTCTAGAGTTGGTTCACAGACCCAAACTAAAATATACTGGAGTTTTGGAACCGGTCAGGTAGCTCGGCAGATGAAGTCATCTGCAGCCAAGAGAGCCTGAGTTTGATCCCTGAGACCCACTTGATGGAAGGAAAGAAGTGACTCTCCACAGGCGGTCCTCTGACTTCACTGTGGATGTGTGCACCTACACATATCCTTCACTTGTGCTCTCAAGGGCACACGTAACTCTAAATGTATCTTATAAAGTTTTTAAATAAGAGCTAGAGAGATGGATCAGTTGCTACTCTTCCAGAGGACCCATCCCAGCACTACAATAGTTCAGTTTCTAGCACCCTGTCGGGTGGTTTATAATGGTTTATAACTCTAGCTTCAGGGGATCCAAGACCTCTGGCCTGAGAGCACCTGTATTCTGGCGCACATAACTACATGTAGGCACACACACACCTATATAGAATTAAAAATAATAAAAATAAGTCTAAAATTTTAACATAATTTAGAGGTTGTAAATACAATTAGATGTTCAAACTCATCAAAATACTTTTTTTTTTTTTTTGTGGTTTTTCGAGACAGGGTTTCTCTGTGGTTTTGGAGCCTGGCTCTTGTAGACCAGGCTGGTCTCGAACTCACAGAGATCCGCCTGCCTCTGCCTCCCGAGTGCTAGGATTAAAGGCATGTGCCACCACCACCTGGCCAAAATACATTTTTATAGATACTAATAATTTGGTTATATCAACAAGGAAGCTAAAGAAAAGTAGGTTTTAAAAGTATATGTTGGAAAGGAAATTAATGAAATGACATTTTGATGTTAGGAGTTCCCTCTCTCAAGATACTTTTATAGAAAAAATAATTTTTAAGAAATATACATGCATCCCAGCACTCGGGAGGCAGAGGCAGGCGGATCTCTGTGAGTTCGAGACCAGCCTGGTCTACAGAGCTAGTTCCAGGACAGGCGCCAAAGCCACAGAAAAACCCTGTCTCGAAAAACCAAAAAAAAAAAAAAAAAAAATACATGCATATAGATATGTACGTATATATATGTGAAATTTTCTAAAAATATCCTATAAATTTAGAGAATTACCTTCTATAGTTGAATTATCACACTTACCAGTTATTGGTACATTTTATTTCAGATTTATCTTAAGATCTCCCTATAGTCCAGATTGGATTATTTTTTATCCAGTTTCAGACATTAATACCATTTCATCTGTAAATACTTCCATATATATATCTAAAAGATAAAGATGCTTGGAGTAGATGACTTATTATTCTAATAACTATAGTTGCTTAGTGTGCCACACAAAAGGGTTTAGTCAGCTTGTTCACCACCTCCCAGATCGCTGGTGTCTTGGGACAGTAGATTACTTAGACAATTCATCAATAAACGTTAGTGTCCTTCGATTGTTACTGAAAGCGAATTCCTTTCACTCCTGCTCCTTAGAATCTGCTGAAATCTTAGAGGCTAAACTTTAACAAGTCTAGGCAGTTGATTCCGTGTAGGCTGGTTTGTTGGCTGCTGGGTAGACACTGCTTGGGCTGGGATTTCTGTGTGGATTCCTTCCCTCCCTAGTGCTGCTGTTCTCGTTGTCTGCAGACATTGTTAGGTGATGGTGGTGCATCATTTCTCTCCGCAGATCACACCCGCTGCAATGTGTGGATCTTAGATGGAGACCTCTACCACAAAGGCCTGCTGAAATTCGCAGTTTCAGCTGAGTCTTTGCCGGAGACCCTGGCCATTTTTGTTGCAGACATGTCTAGACCTTGGACTATAATGGAATCTCTACAGAAGTGGGCTAGTGTTCTGCGTGAGCACATTGACAAGATGAAAATTCCACCAGAGGAAATGAGGGATTTGGAACGAAAATGTGAGTAAAATTTACTAGTCTCTTTGGATTATTGGGGTCACTTTCTTTTTCAGCCAAGAGAGTTTACTTGGCATAGAATCTGCTTTTGTTCTGAAATATTTTTCAGTTATTGAAATTCAGTTATCAAGAATAATTTGAAGGGCTGGAGAAGTGATATAGTGGTTAAGAGTACTTGCTCTTCTTGCAGGGGACCCAGTCTCAGTTCCCAGTACCCTTATTAGGTAGCTCACAACCTCCACTTCTTTTTCCAGAGCATCTGGTCACTAGCATGCATATAGTGTATATATAGTCAGGCATTCAAGTGTATGCACACACAAACACGGATGGATGGGTGTCGTGGTACGTGCCTTTAATCCCAGTACTTGGGAAGCAGATCTCAGTGAGTTCAAGACCAGACTAATCTATATAACAAGTTCCAGGTCAGCTATAACTATATAGAGAAACCCTATTATTAAAAAGAGAAAGGAAGGAAGGAAGAAAGAAAAAGAAAAGAAAAAATTTGAAAGATTATCAATGTTTTGTTTCGGCTATGTTTTCAGAAGTCTCAGTTCATGGTCACTTGGCTGTTTCTTGGCCTGTGATGAGGCCTTCTTATCATTGCAGAAGGGAGACAGAGAAGGGTGGAGTAAAGGGGAAAGGGTAACTGTCAAGTACTGTCTGCAGTGCCTCCTTCCTTCCGCTTGGTCCCTCTTCTAATAGCCATTCAGCCGAATGCACATTGCAGAATCCTCTGAGAGCTTCCATCCAGTGCCGTTTCCATCCAGTCAAACATAAATCAGTAATACCACTAGCTAGGGACAGTCTTTGGGAACATTTTTTTTCCAAACCCCAAACCCACGTTTCTTGAATCTCATAGAGATCCCGTGTCTCCTTGTTGATGGGTTTAATAAAAGTCTAAAGAAGAGAACTCTTTCATTTCCAACTAGTTCATTTTGGAATCTAGCAAATATGATTACATTCAGGAATAGGAAAATTGTCTTTTGTGGGAGGGGTCATTAAAATACAATAAAAGTTATTTTAGGGTTAAAGACATGAATCCTTCTGAGGACAAAGAACTTTCAAATTAAAGGAAGTTTGGTGGATTTTCAAATGTGGTTCAGAAGCTTGTTTTTCCTTCCTTTGCTTCTGTGCAGTTACATCAGCTTCTGTCCCTTTGCCAGGGAAATGGGAGGGGCAGGCAGTGGAACCGGCAGCCGCAGCATCTTGGCCAGTGGAAGCTTGGCTGCCTCTGGCTTAGTGCCACAGGGTGACATCACTCCCTTTGGTGGATTGACAAGGGCTCCAGAGCATGGCACATAACATAGTATCTGTACACTAACTAGCAGGAGAGTTCTGAGTTTGATAGTGCTTTTCAAATTGAATTGTCTACTGCATGTCTTCCTGTCCCACACTTCATCTTGCCCGTATCCATCATTAACTAAAACAGGCAGCTTAACACCTTATTCTTCCCTTTGTTGCATGTGTGCTTTCTGGCTCATCCGCATGTGGGTATAGTGATTATCATGCAGTTCAGCTCATCTGTCTCCAGCCACTGACCCTTTTCGATAATGCCTCCTTTTCTTGCAAAACAGAGATGTTAAAGACAACTCAGTAGAGTAGTTCTGAGGCTGAAAAGCTGTTTCTAGATCACTGCACACAGATTCATACCCAGACTAGTGAACTAATGTGCTACAGACTTCAGTCCTCTGAGCGCATTTTCTTGAATTGATAACCTTATAGAGATTTATGAAACTAGAAAAAGAGCCACATTGGCCAAGGGTACCGCTTTTTCTCAGATGAGGAAAATGAGGAACAAACTAGGTGTTGTTCTAGGTGCTGGGGATACAGCAGACAGGATACCTATTCTTGGGGAGCTTTGGAATGAGACACTGAATTAATTTAATGGTCTTAGTCACTGGTGTCTGTGCCACTGAAGATTGGATTCAGCGACATATGACAGAACCTTGGAGAGGAAGATGACTTCAACAAGACTGGAGTTTATTTCTCCTGAAGATGAGACCAAGAGTGAGCAGCTCAGGGAAGACAGCTCCAGAGCCCCGGCTCACTGTGCTTTCCGCTTTGTCATTTTGAGGGTGTGGTTCTTTTCCTCCTGACAACCAGAATGTCAGCAGCCTGTCTGTGTTCCAGGAAGGCAATGCTGAGGTGCACAAGCCTCCTGTCTTTTAAAGAGGATGAGAGCAGTCTTTTTGGTTGTTTACAGTGTGTGCACATGCATATGCAGGAGGACTTTCACTACAGGTGCTAGGGGTTGACCTCAGTGTTTCACAGGGAGCACTTTGATCTGCTGACCCCCTGACAGTCCAGAAAAGTCTTAATTCTGTGTGTTCTGAGCAGGGTTCTGTTGGGTTAGGGGAAGAGGAGAGAATATGTGTATATTCTGGAGGGTATGTAACAACTACTGAACCATGTCTGTGTCTGAGGGTCTCTGCTTTACTGTCTCTGGTCTTTGATGTTTAGAGTGGTAGCCATGCCTGTGCTGCCTGCTGAAGGAGTGTGTCTGTTCACACTGGTTTTAGCTTACTTTTAGGAAAGTAGTTAGTTGTTGATATTCTTCCTCAGAGGACTGCTGCCTTCCAGATTAATTAGACTCTTCACTATTTTCTTATTAAGATTTATTGTATTTTCAATTATGTGGGGAGGGGCACAGTATTCATTCATGTAAATACAGGTTCCGGCAGAAGTGTTGGAGCCTCCTGAAGGAGGTTGCTAGGCAGTGCTGGGAAGTGAACTCCAATCCTTTTTAAGAGTAAGATGTGCTTTTAACTCCTGAGTATCTCTCCAGCCCCCTGTAGTATTATTTTCAAGTAAACACTGCTTTACAGTCCAGCTTCCATCCCAGCCTGTCAGATTGGAACTGCTTTGTGATCAGCCACTGGCGCCAGAGCTGGCCAAGGGAAGCAAGTCCTAGAGCCGCTAGAAGGAGATGCTTGTTTGTAGGTGTGGTAGACTAATTATTGTTATTGCTGAGACAACAGGACAAAGATATTATAAAGAAGGGCTTTTGTTGTTGGGTTCTTCTTTTGCGGGGGGGGGGGAGTGGTGATGGGGCTTTTTGAGGGAATACAGTTTATCATTGTTGTAGGAGGCCACTTGTTTGTTCCCAGCTGCTCAGCCCCGAAATAATCACACAGAAACCATATTAGTTTGTTTGTTTGTTTAGTCTTCTCTCATATATTATATCCCAACTGAGTTTCCCCTCCCTTTTCTCCTTCCAGTTCCTCCCTTTGACTTTCCCTCTCCCTCAGATTCATTTTTCCTTTGTTTTCCTTCAGAAAAGAGCCAGCCTCCCAGAGATATCAACCAAACATGGCATAGCAAGTTGCAATATGACTAGGCACATATCTTCATATCAAGGCTGAACGAGGCAACCCAGTGGGAGGAAAAGGGTCACCAAAGATGGTGAAAGCATAAGAAACATCCCTGACTCTCACTGTAAGAAGTCCTAGAGGAACATCAATCATAACATATATGTGAAACCTTATTATTTAAATCACTGCTTGGCTCATTAGCTCTAGCTTCTTATTTGCTAACTCTTGTATCTTAATTTAACCCATCTCCATTAATTTGTGTATTACCATGAAGTCGTGGCTTACCAGGAAAGTTTCAGCGTGTCTGTCTCCATGGCTTCTCTTGACTCCACCTTCTTTCCCCCAGCATTCAGTTTAGTTTTCCCTGTTTAGCTCTATTCTGCCATATCAGGCCAAGCCAGTTTCTTTATTCATTAACCAATAAAAGCAACACATATACAGAAGGACCTCCCACACCACATCATGGCAAGGAAGGAGAGCATGGAGTCAGGAACATAAGGCTGTTGTTGGTCACAATACATCTGCAGTCAGTAGGCAGAAATGAATACTAACTAGTACTCAGCTTGTTTTCTCTTTGTTTTTGTTGTTGTTTTTATGTAGTCTAGGAGCAGGGATTGTGGTATGGAGACGTGGTGAAAGCTTTCCTACCTTTGTGAAGGGTGGACTAGCATAGATGCTCTGAATCTCTTTATTCCTAAACCGTAAACAAACCATAGATTGTCTGGAAGCACCCTTACCTGCACACCCCAAGGTGATTATTTAGTTATTGAATATAGGATCTCGCTATATAGCTCTAACTATCCTGGAACTCACTCTGTAGACCAGGCTGCCTCTCAAGTACTGGGATTAAAGGTGTACATCACTATGCCAGTTCCAATAACCTAGTTATGATAGCAAATCACCTATCACAAGACTGTTCCTTGTCAATTCAGTATCCAAACCCACCACTTTAAATCGTAACAGTTGGTTTTTCCCTGGTGCCTGTCAGACTTTTTCATAGGAGTTTCTCAAAACTGCATCCAGCAGCAAGCAGTCAGTGAGGTAGAAAGAGGGGAAACCACAGCAGTGAAGCTAGAGTAGTGGGGACTCCCTTCAACACTGGGCCTTAATGTTTTCTGGGGTGAAATGTTGGCTGCTTCACTGCCTATAGAGAAAGTATTACACTGAGCTACATTTTACTTTCAGGATTATGGTTCTCATTTTTTGTAATCCACCTTTCTTCATTTTTCTGTATGTTATGTATATTTTCTGTCTTCCAATCTGTTTTCTACAATGTTCTATTTAAAACATGTGAATTTCCGGGGGCTGGAGAGATGGCTCAGAGGTTAAGAGCATTGCCTGCTCTTCCAAAGGTCCTGAGTTCAATTCCCAGCAACCACATGGTGGCTCACAACCATCTGTAATGGGGTCTGGTGCCCTCTTCTGGCCTTCAGGCATACACACAGACAGAATATTGTATACATAATAAATAAATAAATAAATATTAAAACATGTGAATTTCCTACTCTTGTTGAATAGCCAGGGTTTGTTTTTATTTAGATTTTTTATTTTTTTTTATTTGTTTTGTTTTGTTTTGTTTTGTTTTGTTTGTTTTGGGATTTTCAAGACAGGGTTTCTCTGTAGCTTTTGGTTCCTGTCCTGGAACTAGCTCTTGTAGACCAGGCTGGCCTCTGCCTCCCGAGTGCTGGGATTAAAGGCGTGCGCCGCCACCGCCTGGCTTTATTTTGTTTTGTTTTGAGACATGGATCTCATTTTGTAGCTTCAGCCGGCCTGGGAGTTGGTGTGTAGGCCAGGCTGGCCTGAGACTTACAGAGATCCACCTGCCTCTGCCCCTGGAGTGCTGGGATTAAAGATGTGCCACCATACCAAACAAAAAGTCCAATTTTTCAATCGTTTAGAACAACAGTTCTCAGCCTGTGGGTTGCAACTCTTTTGGGGGTTGAGCAAATCTTTCACAGGGGTCTAATAGCAGATATCTTGCATATCAGCTATTTACATTACGAATCATAATAGTAACAAAATTACAGTTATGAAGCAGCAACAAAAATAATTTCTTGGCCTTCTATCGTGCTTTATTTACTTATTTTATGTGTGGATGTTCTACATGCATGTATCTCTGTGCACCATATGTGTGCAGTGCTCGTGGAAACCAGAAGAGGGTATCAGATCCTCTTAAGTGAAAGTTATAGGTGGTCGTCAGTTGTCTGGGTGCTGGGATTCAAACCCCAGGTACTCTGGAAGAGCAGTCATTTTCTCCATTCCCTCACTCTCCTCTCCCAATACTTTGGTTACGTTTACTTTGCATGGTTTTGGTGAAAGTATAAATGGCCTTAGGACTTTTTCAGTCCTGTTGGGTTTATTAGAAAATTAGAGCTGCCTATTGGCTCCTAAGCCTGGAGGGGCTTTGTCCCAACACATGAAGATCTAGGTTTGGTGGCTCACAGCTATAATTCTAACACTCAGGAGTCAGAGGGAGGGACAGGACAATTGCTACAAGTTCAAAGCCAGTCTGGTCTATACGGTGAGTTCTGGGCCAGCCAGGGATACGTAGCGAGACCCTTTTCAAATACAAAACAAAGCAAAATCAAGCCCCATCATCGGAACCTATACATGTTCACATATAGGTTCAGGTCTTCAGCTATAGCCGTTGGCTTCTCCACCAGTGCCCTTTTTCTTTTTGTAAAGACTTGTTTTATGAGTGTTCTACTTGCACATGTGTGTAGACTACATCCATGCCTAGTGCTCATGGAGGTCAGAAGAGGGTATTGGATTCCCTGAAACTGGAGTTCCAGATGTTTGTGAGCTTCCACATGGGTGCTGGGAACTGAAGCTGAGTCCTCTGCTGAATCAGTCCTCTGAGCCATTGCTCCAGCTCCCTCAGGGGCCCCTTTAACCAAAATAACAGTCGTGTCGGTTCAGTTATATTAAGCTATAAGATAGGCCGGCCGTACACACTACATGTGTAACTCAAGTTCCCCTGAAGACTAAGTTCATAAGAGTAGAGACAAGGAGGAATGTGGCTGGTGCTGTGCAGTCGCATGATCTCTATTTGCCTCTGCTATATGGAAATAAATGCTCTGGTATTCAGATTGTAGACATCCAGTAAGCTTTTCTCATTAGATCCTGACAAGTTGTGTTACGTGATTTCTAGTGGTCACCGATAATGAAGTAATAGTTGAACTATCCGTACTTAGAAAAATGTTAGCCGGGCAGTGGTGGCGCACGCCTTTAATCCCAGCACTCAGGAGGCAGAGGCAGGTGGATCTCTGAGTTCGAGACCAGCCTGGTCTACAAGAGCTAGTTCCAGGACAGGCTCCAAAACCACAGAGAAACCCTGTCTCGAAAAAACAAAAAAAAAAAAAACAAAAAAGAAAGAAAAATGTTTGCCACATGAGAAAAGTATGAGGGAATTATTGGTGGTGGTGTTCTTCGTTTTATTTCACTTGGTATTTTTTAATTATAGAAACTAGTATGAACTTAAGAACTTTAAAAATTTGGGCTAGGGCTCAGTGGTAGACTGCTTGCCTGGCACATGAAAAATCACAAGATCGAGTCATAGTACAGTTTTTGAAAGCAGAACTTTAAAAGCCTATTTAGGGACTACATGAGACTGAAGGTGTTAAGAAGTCCACTGCTCTTGTAGTTCACAGCTCAGTAGATGTGAGGCGCCAGATGCGAATCTGGCACTTTGCATCACGATCCCTAGACCCTAAAGCTGCAGCCTGTGCCATGCATAAATGCTCTTTTTTTTTAATTGTTACTACCCTTTTTCCTAATTTTCTAAACCTATGGTATGTTTTTATTTGTGTCTGTAATTTTTCTCTTTTTTTTTTTGTAGTTATGAAAGATTTTCAAGATTATATCGAGCCTGAAGAAGGTTGTCAGGGTTCCCCACAGAGAAGAGGGCCTCTGACCTCAGGCTCAGATGAAGACAGTGTTGCCCTCCCTCTGGGTGACAATGTGCTGACTCATAACCTGGGGATCCCAGTGTTGGTGGTGTGCACAAAGGTGTGTCCAGGGAATTGTAAGTTTGGCTGGGTTTGGCCAGTGAACAATCACCATCTCAAAGTTTCAGAAGCTTTGATGAAGTTTCTTCTTGAGGGAGAATTGGGCTTATTCGGGATTCATTAAGGTACATTGAATGTGTCAGGGTATAACATATTGTCATTTAATGCTGCTGCAAACTTGACATCACTTAGTTCAGAAAGCCCTATTTGACTTCATGGGCAAACTTAAGTGAAAACAGTTTTTTTAAGGGTCTGTAAGCCAGTGCATCTGGTCCACACTGACAGTGAAAATAGGATGATGAAGTAGAAATAGAAATTAAGCTTAATGGGGCTGGAGAGATGGCTCAGTGGTTAAGAGCATTGCCTGCTCTTCCAAAGGTCCTGAGTTCAATTCCCAGCAACCACATGGTGGCTCAC
>NC_022011.1:6145158-6158892 GCF_000317375.1 Microtus ochrogaster
TTGTATATAATAAATAAATAAATATTTAAAAAAAAAAAAAAGAAAGAAAGAAATTAAGCTTAATTTTAGAGAAGGTATGTCTCCTATATATGAGGGGAAAGTACCTTTTTTTTAAAAAAAATAATAAGTTATTTAACTTTATTTCATGTACGTTGGTGTGAAGGTGTCAGATCCCCTGGTACTGGAGTTACAAACAGTTGTGAGCTGCCATGTGGATGCTGGAATTTGAACCCGGATCCTCTGGAAGAGGAGACAGTTATCTTAACCTCTGAGCCATCTCTCCAGCCCCAAGGGGAAAGTAGCTTTAAAAATATTTTGGATTTCAAAAGTGCTTTATTCCTAAGTAAAAGCTACTGTTGTTGTGCAGTGCACAGCAGTGTGAAGTGCAGTGCACAGCAGTGTGAAAGGGCCTCTCTCCCAATGTGACTTTATTTCCTATTGAAAACAATTATGAGATGATCAGGCTTATTACACCTTTGCTTTGTGTGTAAATTGAGGCCAGGATAAACGAGAACTCTCTTGTTCCTTTTATTCTTCTCTAATTAGTACCTGAATTAGTACCTGGTCACCTGTGGAGTTGTTTATGAAGAAATTCCTATTCTATTTTAAGCAGGCAGAAAAGCAGAGAGCTAATGTTCCTCTTGGTTTTGTCTCTCCTGCAGTGTGACGCAGTGAGCATCCTGGAGAAAGAGCATGATTATAGGGACGAGCACTTCGACTTCATACAGTCACACCTGCGGAGATTCTGCCTCCAGTGTATCCTTGGGATGCTGTATCGGGCCCTTCCTCAACACAGAGTAGTCCTTTTTTCTTTTTCACTGCACTTAACTATTTGAAGGGGGCTCATGAGTGTGGTGGTCAGAGGAAACTCGGGGAATTGGTTATCTCCTCACATCGTGTGGGTTCAAGGTCAACTTTAGGTTGTCAGACTTGGTAGAACCACCTTTACTCAAACACTAAGCCATCGTGCCTGTCTCACAGGGGAGTTTTGCCATGGGAAAAAAAGTTGTAAACTTTACATTAGTTTTATATTTTTCCTATGTTGGAATTTTACATATACTAACTGAAACATGTCTTGGGTTACTTTGTTAAGTATTACTTTTTTTTGACAGAGTCTTACAATATCACCCAGGCTGGCCTGGAGCTTGTGATCTTCTTCCCTGGCTTCCTGAGTGCTGGAATTACAAGCATGTGCTACCCTGCCCAGTTTAGTTGCTTTGTTTTTATGGCCGTACTTTTTGATAGGCTTTCCTATTAAGAAACTTACACGTGACCATTTTATGACCAAATGACATTGCTTGTACTTAGACATCTTGTTAGACTTTGCTCTTATGTTCAGTCACCAGCGTGGTTACTGGGTTAGGTACTGCAGGTGTTTTCCGTCTTTGTGCCGCTCAGGAGAAAGACACCATGTCAGCAGCTTTTTGAGTCCTTTTGTATAAAGCCAACAGCAGTTGGTATCTTATTTCCACACCCTGGAGTGCGAGTGACAAGTGCCTCCTTTGAGCTCTTTGTCAACACTGACTTTGAAGGTGTGCTTAATGATAAACTCATTCCTTTGTGAGCACCTGCCTAGGAAGCAATCTGTGGACCTCTATAGGCTGAGGGTGGTGTTCCACTGATTTTGCTTCTTAGGAAGCAAGCTCAGAAATGACAGCAGTCTAAGTGTTAAAGGAAAATAAATAGCTGCATGTTACACAGCCTCTGCATGCTTGGAGTATTTATTATGGTTCCTCTGCTCCTGTCCCTTTTTAGTTTTTAAATTTTTTTTTTTTTTTTGGTTTTTCGAGACCGGGTTTCTCTGCGGTTTTTGAGCCTGTCCTGGAACTAGCTCTTGTAGACCAGGCTGGTCTCGAACTCACAGAGATCCGCCTGCCTCTGCCTCCCAAGTGCTGGGATTAAAGGTGTGCGCCACCACTGCCCGGCTAGTTTTTAAATTTTGCATGCTTTGTCATTTGCATGTGGAATAAACAACAGATCACCTAGCCCTTTAAGGATTATGTATATGTGTGATTGGTTTTTGTCTCACAATGAATTGGTTTTCCTTAAGCAAATTGATAAGATGGAGCTGCTTTGATTTACACCTCAGTGAAGGAAGAGAAAAACCTTGACTTGCTGTATAAGTACATTGTTCATAAAACATATGGCTTCCACTTTACCATACCCGCCTTAGTTGTGGAAAAGGACGCAGTTTTTATGTGAGTGCTTTGGAGGTGATGGCGTCTAAGCCCTTCTCTCTATAGTGCATTTGCTACTTACATCGTGCCTTTTCAGTGTAGCGCTTCTGACTGAGAGTGCCTGGGCTCAACCTGACCCTCTCTGCTCCTTCTGGGCTCACTCACTTGGTTTAAGGGAATTGGGTGGTATGGTCAGAGGAGCTGCATTCCTTCATTGAAAGAAGGTAGTCAGAATGTAAGCAAGCCATTTTGTATACTTACTGTCAGTTCTGGTGAAGCATTGGTTGGGGAGAGACTCACAGTATAGAGCTTTCTGTTTGTGGATCCTCAGTGGCTTGTGTAAAAGCACCTCGTGACTGCTGTTGCCAGGGTGATTGCAAGCCCCTTCTCAGTATCCCTGTCAGTGTGGTTAAACTCTGCTATGTACTTTCTGGAATTTGCATTTTGCAAGCCCCTGGGATTGGTCATTGTGCCAGAGACTTAACCAGCCTGTTTTCTTGAGTTGGTGTCTTTTTTTCTAACTAGAGAATCGTATTGCCATATACGCATATGACAGTGCTGTGGTCTTAGATTAGCAGATTGATGTAACGTTTTCCTGCCTTCTGGACTTGACAGTTACATTTGTCTATCAGCAAGCTTTACACAGCACCTCTTAGGTAGCCAGGTTCTCTGCTGGGGACACAGACGTAAACGCTACATGTCCCTGTTATCACACAGAGACAGACATACTGAAGAGGAGGGGGGCAGCAGTGGGCTAGTGTAGTGGGGCCAGAAAGGTCTGCTGCCAAAGTGAGTGGACTGTCTCAAGCAGACCAGAAGGAAGGGGCCAGGACATTCGTGAAAGGATCCGTACAAGAGCCAGGTGCTTCTCGGAAACTAAACAGGTTACCTCCTGTGTGTTTGAAGAGAGTCTCGCTCACATTGTTTCTACCCTGGCCCTGAAGAATCACCCAGCACAGTCAGGCACTAAAGCAGAAACTTAATGAATGGTGTGCTTCTGTGATCACTTCGTTCCTAATAACATCATCCTGAGGAGCTGGGATTCTTGTTGAATTTAGGGCTCATGTGTAATGGAGAAGCATCTCATTGCTCTGGAGGTTGCATGTGTCATGATTATCTCAGCTTTGTCCAGTCCCTTTTTACTGTTGTGTCTGTTGGTAGTTGCCTATGTAGGAATTAGTAAAGTCTACAACACGGTTTGGGAGAAGCACCCTGGATTGGCACCCTCTTGGGTTAGGTGTTTGGCAAGAGAGGGTTATGAGAACAGTCGGTGGTTTTGGTGTATTTTTATCTAGAGCTTCTTGACCTCAGAATTGTGTCATGTAGAACTGTGTGGTGCTACATTTTAAGAGAGTAGAATTGGAACACTGATCAAACCTCGTACCTTCTGCTTGTGATGTTAATCTCTACAACATCCACATGGGAACCTAAGGTCTCCTTGTGTCTCTTGTGGGGAGCCCACAATAGATAGAGGCCATGATTTCTTCTTTGGCTTCAAGGCACATCTTCCATGCCAGAAAAGTTAATGAGCTGTCCATAAGATAATTGTTATAAAGAAGTGTCCTCAAGAGGGACAAAATGCAAGAGCAGAGCCCAAGCCCAGGAGTGACAGCCCTCTCTAGACCGCCTTCCTTTGTGCATTGTTCTAAACAGGGCTGGCTCCTGAAACCTTCACTGGGGCAGTGTCTCACACTGGTGCCTTACATCTAGTATCCCTGAGTCCCTGGAGTAGGATGTGTCACATTGATTTGATGAGATATGCCTGCTGTGCGTCTTGGTATGTACCCAAAGCTACAAGACACTGACAACACCTCCAGATGTAGAGATGTGAGAAAGGACTTTACCCAGGAGTTTCTTATAACCTGAAATGTCTTTCAGATATATATGGGAAGGCAATCTCAGGCAGAGCAGGCTAACCTGTGCCTCCTTGTCTTTAGACCTGCAGGCTGGGATAATGAAAAGAAAATAGCTATTTTACATGAAAATTTTACAACCGTGAAGCCAGAAGATGCATACGAAGATTTTATTGTAAAGCCTCCTGTGAGAAAGGTACCTTAGTCAGTCTCTTCAAGACCTTACTTAATTGGTTTTTTTTTTTTTTGGTTTTTCAAGACAGGGTTTCTCTGTAGCTTTTGGAGCCTGTTCTGGAACTCGCTTGGTAGACCAGGCTGGCCTCGAACTCACAGAGATCCGCCTGTCTCTGCCTCCCAAGTGCTGGGATTACAGGCGTGCGCCACCACCGCCCGGCTACTTAGGTGGTTTTACATCATGAAAATGAGTCTGTTGATATGAAGTGTGAGTGAGGGTATGACCATGTCAATTATGGCTGCATTTCCTGTCAAGTCTCACAGTGCTCCTGTCTCTTATGGATTATTTTTGCTAAATCCCCTTCCTCTGGGGCTCTTGAAGACTATGATCTGGGAGGTACTGTTTAGGACCTACCAGATTGAAGAACATGATTTGGCTACATGCCCTGACTAGTTCTGGGAGAGGATCTGTACCCAGTTAGAAAAATGTAACTACGGTCTTAAGAAAGATCCCCCAAACCCATGTGGAGGCCTGGGCCAAGATTTTTGTAGCAAGAATTTTGACAGTCATTTGAGAATTTTTGTTGCTTGTGGCCACAAATATGCATTGTTTCACAGCTGGTCCACGACAAAGAGTTGGCAGCAGAGGATGAGCAAGTGTTCCTCATGAAACAACAGGTAAGACGCCTTCTCTTGCATTGAATGCCCTTTCTGGAGGGGGTTTGGGGCCGTATGTGATCGAGAGCTTACAGCAGCATGGAGGTTAAAACGAGGTTTCCTCATTCCCTACTTTTTCTATGGGGAAGGGATTGGAGCACCTGCCTCATGATGCCTGCCTTCATTGTACACTATCCTGCAGGGATGGGATTAGTATGTTTTATGTGCCCTGTTTGCCCTGGGAAGATTTGCTGGCTTACTTACTTCTTGAATTGACAATTTACCAAGTGGCCTGACTTCACTTCCTTTTTTCTCATAGTGTATAAAAGCAAATAATATACATTTTTGTAGATAAGGAGAGTCATTTTCCAAGCTGTTAACTTTTTTGTTTTGAATATTGGTTTGGGCTTGGTTGGGGGGGGCTGTGTTTGTGCTTTGGGGTTTTGTTCCCCCCCCCCCCCAAGACTGTGTTTCTCTGTAGCTTTTGGAGCCTGTCTTGGAACTCTCTCTTACAGACCAGGCTGTCCTTGAGATCTATGTGTCTTTGCCTCCTGAGTGCTGGGATTAAAGGCTGTGTACCACTACTGCCCAACTTGGTTTTTTGTTTTGTTTTTAAGGAAAAGTTCTCGTATATTCCTGGTTGATCTTCAACTTTCTAGCCAAGGATGGCATTGAACCCTGCCTCTAACTCTCAAGTGCTGGAATAACAGACATATGTCTCCATGCCTGGCTTTATGCAGTGCCGGGAACCTAACTCAGCTTCTTGCATGCTAGGCACATACTCTACCAACTGAGTTACATCCTCAGCCCCAAAGTGACAGTTAATATAACATTTTATTTTTTTAAATATTTCATGTATACATACAGTGTGTTCTTTTTTTCTTAATTTCATTTATTTATTATGTATACAGTGTTCTGTCTGCATGTATGCCTGCAGGCCAGAAGAGGGCACCAGATCTCATTACAGATGGTTATGAGCTACCATGTGGTTGCTGGGAATTGAACTCAGGACCTCTGGAAGAGCAGTCAGTGTTCTTAAGTGCTGAGCCATCTCTCCAACCCCATACAGTGTGTTCTTATGCCATTCATCCTGGCCTTCTTCCAGATTCACCTTGATTCCACCTAAGGTGATAGTTTTGTACACAAACCCCATCTTAACATTTTTCTCTCTTCTTTTTTTTTAAATTTTTTAAAAAAAAATATTTATATATTTATTATGTATGCAATATTCTGTCTGTGTGTATGGCTGCAGGCCAAAAGAGGGCAGCAGACCTCATTACAGATGATTGTGAGCCACCATGTGGTTGCTGGGAACTGAACTCAGGATCTTCGGAAGAGCAGGCAATGCTCTTAACCTCTGAGCCATCTCTCCAGCCCCTTAACCTTTCTCTTTGACCCAAATTGTTAGACATGTCACCCTCTCCTAATGGTTTGTTCAGGTCCTGTTAGTTTTTGGCAGTTTCTTCCCAACTCTTTCCCTTTTCTATGGCCTGTTTATTTCCTTAGCTTCTAGTCTGTTTACTGGGGGTGTCTTCATCATATACGAATCCTGGCTTTAGGTTATTTTGCATTTATAGTGTAAAACATGACTCTTTATTGTCGTCCTATAGTACGGTCATAGGAGTCAACCCTTCTCCAGACCTCAGTTCATGCTACAGGCCTTGGTTAATGGCCAGTTTGTCCCTCTCTTTGCAGTCATTCCTTGCCAAGCAGCCTGCCACGCCCACAAGAACCTCCGTGAGTACCTTACCAAACAGAGGGTCATGGCCTGGTGTCGTGGGTGCCTTCTAACTTCACACCATTATTTGTAACAGTTTATGTTTATGTGGGCTTTTATATTTTAAAGTGAATTGGTCTCCCAAACACCCACAGCCGGAAATGCAATAGTCTTAGAAATGCTTGATGAAGGGCTACAGCTGAGAATGAGGACGCTTCTGAGGCATAGAAAGGGACTGAGCTGGGAGCAGACCTCCACTACACTACTCTAGACATGCAAAAATGTCTTGATGATGAAATTTGTGGGGGTTTTTTTGTTATTTTTATATTTATGTGTGACATGGGCTGGTTTTGGACTTAGGAATCTCCTGCCAGAGGACCCTCTGGTTCTCCAAGGACCCAGGGTCGGGGTGGACCAGCTAGTGTGCCAAGCGCATCCCCAGGAACATCAGTAAAGAAACCAGATCCAAACATCAAAAGTATGTATGCTGTTTGGGGGAAGATTTTAGTCCTCGGCCCGAAGGGTTTATTTGTAATAGTAGCTGGGGCTCTCATGGGATTAGGAACACTGGGCTGTTGTCTTCCAGCAAGGCTGTTACTTCCCAGCAAAGTTAGTCGTGTTCACCAGACATTGTGTAAGACCTCAGACCCTGCAGGTACCTTCAGAAAAGAATATGATTTAGGAAGTCCCTGAACAATATGTAGAGTTTTATTTCTTAAATTTTTATTAATACTATTTATGAATTGGCTATTTTTTTCTTTTGTTCTCACCAAACTAGACTAAGGTGTTATCCTAGTGCTTATTGATACCCAAAGATACTGCTACAGTAAACCATCAGAACAAAATCCTGTAAATTCTTGCCTGTTTGGTGAACATGTTTCATAACAGGCTGTGAGTCCAATGAACTTATAAAACTAAAAAGCACTATACTAAGGACACAGAGATCCCTCAAAGGTGGGAAGTATCAACATGTTTTTATTGGTAATCTCTTCACTGCCCAGTTAGCCTCAGGAAACAGTGACATGTGAATGTGCTCAGCTGGGAAAGTGATGGCCACGGATGCTTAATTTTAATCTAAGAACTACATCTTCTGTGAGTCATCGGTTTGAGTGATGTTTTGTTATGTTTTTCTTTTGTGTTTTTTTAGATAATGCAGCAAGTGAAGGGGTATTGGCCAGCTTCTTCAATAGTCTGCTGAGTAAAAAAACAGGCTCTCCGGGAAGTCCTAGTGCTGCTGGAGTGCAGAGCACAGCCAAGAAGTCAGGTAGGGGCCTCATCCGGACAGTGCTGACGGCGAGGTAGATGGCAGTGGTTGTCTCCGCCAGCCTGCAGGCCTCCAGTGTTCTGACCAGCAGTGAACAGAACTAAGCTTTATGTTGGCTTTTTATGCTGTGCAGACTTCCCTGGCACATTTACATTTAAAGTGTGATTTAATGTACATTCTGGCTATTGAGTAAATCAGCATAAGGTCTAAGTTGTGCCTGTACCCTTGATCTGGAAACTCTTTACACTGGACGTCATTGTAGAGTATGCTATTGACATTTACTTAATTTTATGTGATACTTGAAGAGTTTTTATTTGCTTGAGCTGGAGAGATGGCTCAGTGTTAAGATCAGTTGCTCTTCTTGCAGAGGAGTCAGGTTCTCAGTACCCACATAGTGGTCCACAACCATCCTTAACTCTAGTTCCAGAGGATCTCACATCCTCTTCTGACCTCCTTGGGCACCAGGCATGCAAGTGTAAAAGAAAGAGAGAGAGAGAGAGAGAGAGAGAGAGAGAGAGAGAGAGAGAGAGAGACAAAGAGAGAAAGATCATTTCATTTGCTCCGCTGCCCCTGATCTTACAGAGAGCCAGAGTCTGTGTACCTACACTGTCTCATTGCAGTTTCTCTGTGGCGACCCAGTCATCTGTCCTTCCATGTAGGTTGGTAGGAAAAGCTAGTCTTGAGGTTTCTGAAACAAACTGGTGGAGTCCTTGGGAATCACATACTTTCTTAAGCTAGAGGCCATTTATTTCCTTTTTGTGAGGCCAACAGTCAAACCCAGGAGTTGATAATTACTAGACAACCAGTAGAGTATGTTTTAGACTTGCTTTTGTATATTTAGAAACAAGCCTGTGCTGCCTCGAACTCTGGATCCTCTTACTAGGACTGTAAGTAAACATGCACCACTGCACCTCACATATAAAGGGCATATTCAGCATATGTTAATTTGTTTTTTATCAATTTTTCCAAAATAGAAGAGAACATTACAAGGTTATTTTGTCCTTGGGGTAGTCTGGGCCTCCAACAACTTGTAACTTCATAGAGACTCAAGAATCTGATCTAGGCCTCAGCCTTGATGTAGTATTTGCCCTTTACCAGAAATAGAGGTCATTGTCCAGGCCCCAGACATTATTTGACAACAGGAAATGGAGCACCAGCTTTGTGCAGGATTGAACTGTCCAACCTCAATCTCATCATAAAGCATGGTATTTCCATGTGAGTCAGTTTAAGCTAAATGATTTTGTGAGTTTATTTGGTTTTATCTTTCAGTAATGCAAATACTTTGCCAAAGCTACATCATCAGCCCATTAGTCAGTCTGAGGTATTGCAGCTAGAAATAAAAGCTGAGTGCCTGTCTGGGAAGAAAGTAGTTTACCACATGCCTGAAACTTAGTGATGGCCTCCAGGGAGATGATGGGGAAAGTACTCCCCTACCCGCTGCATAACTGGAGGAACATAGGCCTGTGACACTGGCATTAACAAGGTTAGAACTGTCTCCTTGCCCTTGGTGAGAAGGCTTTCTCTTCTTTGAGAATGTTGTCAATACAAATGGTGGCAGAAGTTTGTATGATTTTTATTTGTTTTTAAATTTTCGAGACAAAGTTTCTCCGTTGCTCCAGCTGTCTTGAAACTATCTCTATAGACCAGACTGGCTTTGAACTTTGACATCCTGTGCCTCCCGAGTGCTGGGGTTAAAGGCTGACTGTATAATTTTAAATGCTGCTTTTTAAAAATTTTTTCCAGCAGAGCCAGGCAGTGGTGGTGCATGCCTTAATCTCAGCACTTGGAAGGCAGAGGTAGGCGGATCTCTGTGAATTTAAGGCCAGCCTGGTCTACAGAGTGATTTCCAGAACAGCCAGAGATACACAGAGAAACTCTGCCTTGTGGGGAAAAAACATCTTTTCTCATGCTGCTATTTTGCTCTCTCTCTCTCTCTCTCTCTCTCTCTCTCTCTCTCTCTCTCTCTCTTGTTCCTTTTTTTTTTAGGACAAAAGACTGTGTTGTCAAACGTTCAGGAAGAACTGGATAGAATGACTCGAAAGCCAGACTCCATGGTAACAAACTCTTCAACAGAAAATGAAGCCTGATCCTCCTTTAAAAGTGCATATGTCAAATGACCAAATAACTATGTATATTCATCTGATAAGACCAGGATTTTTCTGATACAGCACATGCTATCAGTTTTTTGGGGTAGGGGAGATGAACTTTTAAAAGAAATATATATACTTCATTGGCTTGTCCGAGTGTGAGATGCACATTTAGGAAGGTTACATGTCAGGCCCCTTGTTAGGGATGTCCCTTGGACCCTTGGGCTGCGGTTCTCTTGTGGGAAGCAAGCGCAGCTGGGCTTCTTTTAGAGTGGAAAAAGGGGGCCCACTTACTATCAGGGGGAGCAAACGAGACTAGTAAGTCATTGATGAGATGGTCATAGTTTGACCACTTGCGTGGTCTTGGGAAGCAGATTAAGTAGCAGAAAGTCCAGGGAAGAGAGGTGTTCAGGAGGGATGAGAGAAGTGCTGGTGGGGAAGCCGAAGGTTGAGGGAGGTGGAAGGAGGAAGTGAGCGGCATTAACTACGTGCACGGTAGAAGTCAAATAGCAGCCTGTAAGACTTAACAATTAGCATTTCCAAACTAAACACTAAACAGAATGGGAATTGGACTTGTTCTGAATGCATCTTTAATTTTGGAAAGTGTGTTTTGTGTGGGGTACCTGAGGAAGGTAGAACTGACACAGGATGCTGAAATGGCAGCTGCCCAGGACCCACATGCTTGGCCCAGGCCATGTCCTTCTGTCCTTGGGGAAATGCTGGGTCTATGTGTATATAAGCTGGGGCAGGTGGTTGCTATGGGTTGTGTTCGAAGTCAGCAGATAGAAAATTCGTTTACTTTGAATTAGATATTTCGAATAGCTCCTGCTTTATTTTATTTTTTTTTTAAATTATTATTTTTAACTACTACAGGCTGGCCAACTAATAGAAAATGGGTGATTGATCTCCCATTTTACCATAATGGCAGTGTGCTATATGAAGTTTGGGGGAAGTATTTAATGTCATTGCATTCTAGTTAATAAGCTTATTCCAATTCCTGCCTTAGAGTCTGTGGTAACCTTCACTGATACAAAAGGTTCTTTCTGTGGCTCTGGTCTGATCACTGCTACCAGACCAACAAGGAAGTGCTTTAATTGAAAATGGAAGTGACAGATTTGTGTTGTCATAAAATGTAGCACTTCTTTTCTTATGGAAGTGAGAGTTTTGTGTGTCTTCCATTTAGGGGCATATTCATGCACATCATCATGTCACACACCACCATTCTGAGAATGTCTTCTGTGGATTTGAAATAGCACTTTGTGTTTTTTTTTGTGACCTCACATGTAATACAAACACTACCATGACTTTAATGTATAAAACATTTGTTGTCCAAATGAAGGGGAAAACCACAGTTCACTTCCATGGAGTTTACTTTTTTATATGAATGTTTGTTACAGTGTGTCTTGGCATAGTGTCCCTAATGTCATTACTTTACTTGCATACCAGACTTGACTAACCACTAATGTAGTACTGGGCGTAAGTTAACATCTAGTTTATGACAAGGCTCCGTGGCTGTCTGGAGTCACTTTGTAAAGGTCTGAACACTGTTAAGGAGATAGCTGAGTGCTTACTTGCCCCTCTAACAACAAAAAGATGTTTCTTGTGCCCGTTTTACTGTTGAAATATATAAGTTTTTCTTTTTAATTCAGTTTTTTGTTGTTATTATTTTGGGGTTTTTATTTTTGTTTGTTTTTGTTTTTAACATGCATTGTTGCTTCAGATTACCAGGTTGTCCAGGCAGTGACAGTGAACTGAGGGCGTGTAAGTGAGGTGCTGACCTATAGATGGCCCCCCTAAAGGTAGGGTCGCTTAATCTCTGGAGCAGTCAGGGAAAAAAGAAAGTCCTCAGAAATTCTTGAAAACACACTTGCCTAATAGTGTAATTTTTAAAATTTTGATGCAAAATTTTAAGTGTATCATTGAATGGTGAAGCACTTTTGTGTTGATGTAAAACATGCTAAAGCCAATCAATGAGTGCTGAGGCCTGGTCCTGGGAAGGCTTCTGGAGACCACTGCTACTTCTTTGACACTTGGGAGGAGCGGTGTATGTTGCCAAAGTCTACCAGCTTTGGGGAGCTTCAGGGTTCTTTTGGGGTTTGAGGAAATGAGGTGATTTTTGTTATTTTAGGATTCTTAAGCATTGGAACCAAAGGCCAAATAGTAAACAACCTTCACTTTTTAAAGTAAAATTAATTTTATTTGCAGAAAACACTTGTATGGTAGACTATAAAAAACAACTTTATGACTATTTATACATGTTATAGTGATTACCTCTTTGTCTTTAAATGGATAATTTTGAATAAGCCCAACCCAGATGAGGGCTATGAATTAGTCTTTCCTAAAAATCTAACAGATAATGCTGCTAGATGGTTTTATTTGCACTTTTTTTCCTTTTTTTCTTCCTTTTTTTTTTTTTTTTTTAAAAAAAGACAGGGTTTTTTGTTTTGTTTTGTTTTTTGTGTTTTTTTGAGACAGGGTTTCTCTGTGGTTTTGGAGCCTGTCCTGGAACTATTTCTTGTAGACCAGGCTGGTCTCGAACTCACAGAGATCCGCCTGCCTCTGCCTCCCAAGTGCTGGGATTAAAGGTGTGCACCACCACCGCCCGGCAAGACAGGGTTTTTCTATGTAGTCCTGGCTGTCCTGGAACTTGCTCTGAAGACCAGGCTGGCCTCCAGTTCAGAAATCTACCTGCCTCTGCCTCCCAAGTGCTGGGACTAGAGGCGTGTGCTACAATGTCCAGCTACACCTCTTTTATTACTATTATTGGCATTTTAAAACCAGTATTTAAACTGAAGAGACTGTTTTCTTAACTTGATGAAGTTGAAAGTGACTGCTCTGTACGTCATGACCTAACAATGTTGATGCTGTAAGTGAAAGTCTGCTGTTTTCTCTCTGCTAAGTTCATGAGTGCAGTGATCTCCCACTAGCCTGAGTCCAAGGTGTGGCTCTCTCTGGGTGCAGTATGCAGTCATGTGGAGCCTTGCTTTCTAGTGCTGGGAAGATGTCTAATTACTGGCTTCAATAAACATGAATCCAGACTGCTCACAGGTTTTGGTGGCTTTGTTTTTGATAAATCATTCCACTAGGTATCTGTTGCCTTCTGATCATATGGGGGTATATGGGTATGTGGCAGTGCAGCCAAAAATGTGTACCTTGGGCTGGTGAGATGGCCCAGTGCCATAAAACTACCACAAAGCGTGACAATCTGAGTTAAGTTCTCAGGATCTATACGGTAGAAGGAGATTGGCCAAGAACACACACAGTAAGATAAATGTACCTCTCTTACTTAAAATCACCAGAAATGGGGGGGGGGGAGCTTAAGAAATGTCTCTGTGGTTAAGTGTACTTACCGCTCCTGTAGCCTCCAGAGACCTGAGTTCATTTCCCAGAACTTCATCAGGCAGTTCACAACTGCTTGTAACTCCAGCTTGGGGGGATCAGACAGGTACCCCACACCCATACACAGAATCAGAAATGGTTTTTTCTTTACTTTTTTTTTTAATGGAATCGAGTCTGCCATGTAGGTCTGACTGGCCTGGCCTGGAGCTTTTTATCTACCAGGCTGACCTCAAATTTATGGCAATCCTCCTACCTCTGCTTCCTAAATACTGGGTTTATAGCATGCCTAGCCAATAATCAGAAATTCTGATAAAAGCATTTAAAGCTGGGGAGCTGGAGAGATGGCTCAGAGGTTAAGAGCATTGCCTGCTCTTCCGAAGGTCCTGAGTTCAATTCCCGGCAACCACATGGTGGCTCACAACCATCTGTAATGAGGTCTGGTGCCCTCTTCTGGCCTGCAGACATA
>NC_022011.1:6160472-6173569 GCF_000317375.1 Microtus ochrogaster
CGAGACCAGCCTGGTCTACAAGAGCTAGTTCCAGGACAGGCTCCAAAACCACAGAGAAACCCTGTCTCGAAAAACAAAAAAAAACAAAAAAAAAACAAAACAAAAAAAATAAACATTAAAAGAGAATGTTGGGTTGTCTATATTGAAATATATGAATTCTGGAATGTTTTTTCAAGACAGGGTTTCTCTGTGTAACAGCCCTATTGTCCTGGGACTAGCTCTGTAGACCAGGCTGGCCTCGAACTCACAGAGGCCTGCCTGTCCTTGCCTCCCAAGTGCTGGGATTAAAAGTGTGCCCCACCACTGCCTGGCAGAATTTTTGTTTCTTTAATTTTGGTTTTGTTTTTTGAGATTTTTTTTTTGTTGTTGTTGTTTGCTTGTTTGGTAGCCCTGGCTGTCCTGAAACTAGTTCTTCTGATTAAGCTGGCCTCAAACTCACAGAGATTCACCTGCCTCTATCTCCTAAATGTTGGGACTAAAGGTGTGTGCCACCACTGCCTGCCATTGTTGTTCTTTTGTTTGTTTTGTTTTTGAGCAGACTAAACAGATTTCCGAGTGAGGGGGTTCAAAGGAGAAATACCTCTGCCACCCTTTGTTTGGAAACATGTCATGAAGCCTAGCTAGCTTCTGTCTCCAGCTCTCTGGTGCTGTGTTCTAGCAAGCCCTACTCACTAATCATGTTTCTGATTATTGAAGTCTTACTAACTTTGCTCCTCAAGTTTTTATTTGAAAAATTACCAACCTGTCAAGCAGTGGTGGTGCATGCCTTTATCCGAGTACTCAGGAGGCAGAGGCAGGTGAATCTCTGCGAGTCCGAGGCCAGCCTGGTCTATAGAGGAAGTTCCAGGACAGCTACACAGAGTAACCCTGTCTTGAAAAATTGAAAATAAATAAATAAAAAGATCACAAACCTAAAAAAAGAAAACATAGAAAAGAAATATTGAACTATGCATATTCTTTTTTTGTTTTGTTTTTGGGTTTTGTTAGTTTTGAGATGGTTTCTCTATATAGTCTTGGTCTTCCTGGAACTCACTCTGTATACTAGGCTAGCCTTGAACTCCGAGATCCACCTACCTTGGTCTCCCAACTGCTGGGATTAAAGGTGAGCGGCACCATGGCTGGGCTCACATACCTTTTATTCACACATCTGTTCTCCTTCCAAGATTAGGTTGACCTGGAGACTCTTCCCTGCTTCCCAAGTTCTGGGATTATTGGCCTGAGTCTTTTCTGGTTTTAACTGTCATATCCACTCTCTTCACCCTCTTTCCTCTAGCTGTCCTTGGTTTATACTCTTGTTCATCTCGTCACGTAGGGTTTAAGGCTAGTGGTATAGTTTACTTTTAAAGAGCTTGCCACCATATACAAAGGCCCTTGGTTCAGCCTCCAGTACTGTACACTGACAAGATTTGGAGTATTTCACCCTTGAATAGATTGATCCAGTCTAACTACAGAACGGAGTGTTTAAACTTTCCACTCATGACCCCTTTATGCTTGAATTTTTAAGAAACAATTCTTTAGTCCAAGCTGTGGTACATACCTGTGGTTCTCACTTGTGATACAGAGAAGGATTTACTTCATCTTTGGCCACACAGTAAGTTCAAGGCCAGGGTGTGAGAACCCCTTCTCAAACAACAGAAAAAATGGTCTCTGTATAATTTCTCATTTATTAAATTAAAAGTAGTTTGCATATTACTAAGATAATGTGCTTTTTTTTTTAACCAAAATTGGAAAACTTCACACTTTACACTCCATTTCCTCGTCTTCATAAAGAAGGGGTAAAATACCTTTCCAGTCATGAACAGTAGAGGAGGTTCATGTATGCCTGACATATGATAGGGTATCAGTGTCCTGAAAGCAGTTCCTCATTAATGTGGTTATAGCCTCCTCTTCTGTAGCCCCACTCTTCATTGAGGGCATTTTGGTTTGTTCTTTAAGGAAATAGAGGGAGGAGTATGCCTCAGCCTTTACCCATGAGTCCCAGTGCATTCCTACAGGATGCAACAATTGCAGCAGGGCTGTGGCAACTGGGAGACAGGAGGAGCAGTGGAAGGTGCAGCTCAGACCCCAGGAAGGAAGGCTGCACCCAGCCAGGCCTGGACCAGTGAGAGAATCTCAAGGTCAGAAGGGAGAGTAGAAGCTTTGAGGAATAGCAAGGGTTTGTGAAGCCCTGATTCTGTATGGATGGGATCCCAGAGCTGAAGAGATCACGTGCCGTGTGAGACAAGAAGTCTTTTAACCTCTTGGTCACAGTTTAGATAGTTGCCTGGCCCACCAAATGTTTCTAACCCTGTTAAATTCCTTTGTGTTCCAAAACTGGTGGCCCCTGCCTATTTTCTGTGTCTGCTTGTGTGCATGTGCACCATGTGTGTATCTGGTGCCCACAGAGTCAAAAGAGGGCCTTTGAGCCCCTCGGACTGGAGTTACAGAGAGTTGTGAGCCCCCATGTGGGTGCTGGAAATCAAACCCAGCTTCTCCAGAAGAGCAACAAGTGCTCTTAACTGCTTAGCCAGCTCTCCAGCCCCAACCTAAGCTATTTGGGACCCTGTATGAAAAAAATAAATAAATAAAAACCTAAAAAGCATCCTCATCAAGGAAACTTGTCTTTGCAGCAGACACAGACCATGACAGAAAACGACAACCAATCAAAATGCATAGTTAATGGAGCCTAATCTCAGTGGACACACCTACAAAACCTCCTGCACCTAAGGTTCTGGGAACATTTTAGAAGAGGGGGCAGAAGGATTTAAAGAACCAGAAGATCAGGGAGTTTGCTGTGAAATTGTGTCTCCAGTAATGTCAGACGCTACACCCCTAAAGTCTCACCAACGTGACTTAAAAGTGGTTGGGGACAAAACGACATGACACCATGAGGCCTTGGCCCTACACAAACAACTACAGGCAACTAAGGAATGCTGAGAGCAGAGAAATTTCTGCCTTCCCTGGGGAAGAGTGCAATTGCTTATCCAATACCAAATGGTCAGCCCAGGAAACATACACACAAGTAACATATATATGTATATACATATATGCATACAATTACAATGATAAAAGAGGCCATAAATTTGAAAGCAAGAATTAGTATATGGCCAGTAGTGGTGGCACACATCTTGAATTACAGCACTTAGGAGGCAGAAGCAGGTGGATCTCTGAGATTAAGGCCAGCCTGGTCTACAGGGTAAGATCCAGGACAGCTGGGGCTATACAGAGAAACCTTGTCTCCACCAACAACAAAAATAGTGTGTGTAAGGACTTAGATGGAGGAAAGGGAAGGTCAGTGATGTGATTATAATTGCAAAAATAAAAGAAGAAAACCTAAGGTTTTTTCAAAGCCTAAGTTTTCTTAAGCTGGAAAAATTGTTCAGTGGTTAAAAGCATAATCATGAGCCCTCCTTTTTGGATCCTAGCACTGTAACAAAAGCTAGATGTCCCACAAATCCCTGTGGCTCCAGCTCCGAGAGTCCTGGTGGCCCCTGCTGCCCTCCTCTTGCATGTGACTATACCTCTGTGTGCACTTGCATACACACACACACACAGTAAAAAAAAATACTAAAAATTTTTAAAACTAAAATGTTTTGGCTTATGAAGTAGACATCTATAATCCTGGCACTTGGAAGGTGGAGGCAGAAGGATCAGGAGGGCTTCCTCACTAATACAGCAAGTTTGAGACCACCCATGGCTATTGAGACCTCTGAAAACAAACAACCTAGCAACTTAGTTCCTTTGTGGCCGGGTCTGAGACTGCAGCAGGAGAGACATAAGCTTAAAGCTTGCCCAAGGTATAGAGGGAGATCAAGGCCCATACGGGCAATTTAGTGAGACCCTGTCTCAGAAATTTAAAAGGCAGAGAGATGGCTAAGTGGCTAAAAGTACTTGATGCTAGCTGGGCAGTGGTGGCACATGCCTTTAGTCCCAGCACTCAGGAGGCAGAGACCAGCAGATCTCTGTGAGTTCAAGACCAACCTGGTCTACAGACAGTTCAAAGCTACAGAGAAATTCTGTCTCGGAAAAAGAAAAAAAAAGTTGCTTTTGCAAAGGACCTGGGTTCAGTTCCCAGCACCCACATGATATAGCCCTCTGTAACTCCAGTTTGAGGGGATTTGACATTACCTCTTTGACCACCAGGCACTACACAATGCACATACATACCTGCAAGCAAAATATATACATAAAATAAATCTTAAAAATATGTTAATCATCTGTCTTGAAAAACAAAATATATATATTAATCAGGGGCTGGAAAGATGGCCCAGTGTTAGAGCTCTGACTGCTCATCCAGAGGACCCAGGTTCAATTCCAGCCTGCACATGGCAGTTCATACCTGATTTAACTCCACAGTTTCATGAGATCTGGCACCTTCACACATACATGTAGGCACAACACTAATGCACATAAAAGTAAATATGTCAGCCGGGCGATGGTGGCGCACGCCTTTAATCCCAGCACTCGGGAGGTAGAGGCAGGCGGATCTCTGTGAGTTCGAGACCAGCCTGGTCTACAGAGCTAGTTCCAGGACAGGCTCCAAAGCCACAGAGAAACCCTGTCTCGAAAAACAAAAAAAAAAAAACAAAACAAAACAAAAAAGGAAATATGTCATTAGGGATATAACACAGTGGTGAACATTTTATCTGGCTTTTTCCCTGGGACATTTAGTAGAACCTATATCTTATGTAGAATGGAATTCCCATTCCTAGAAGACCAGAGTTTTGTAAAGCAAACATGAAACTTTTGGGAACAATATAACAACTTAAAACTCCATTTTGGGACTGGAGAGGTGGTTTGGTGGTTAAGTGGTTAGGAGCACAGGCTGCTCTTCCAGAGGTCCTGAGTTCGATTCCCAGGAACCACATGGTGGCCCCCCCATCTACAATGAGATCTGGTTCCCTCTTCTGGCCTGCAGGCATATGTGTAGTCGGAATACTGCATATTTCATAAATAAATAAAAATCTTAAAAAAAAAACAACTCCACTCTTTTTTAAGGCAGTGGCCTCTGTTAAAGAGTTGGGGTGCCTCGGTGTGAGGCAGCCTGTGTCACATTAGTATGCCCTTGATATTTTAAACTCTTATCACAATTCCACTGCGAGCTCATTCCTGACCTGTTCAGACTCAGCTGACAAACACCAGCATGACATTTTAATTCTTAGGTGTTTATAGGAAATTAGAAATCGTTACAAATAGCCGGGCGATGGTTCCGCACGCCTTTAATCCCAGCACTCGGGAGGCAGAGGTAGGTGGATCTCTGTGAGTTCGAGACCAGCCTGGTCTATAGAGCTAGTTCCAGGACAGGCTCCAAAGCTACAGAGAAACCCTGTCTCGAAAATCCAAAAAAAAAAGAAATCGTTACAAATAAAAAACTGTAATAACTGTAATACTTTAAGTCCTGAACAGAGAAAATATGTGTCTGTGTTGTTAAGGTATTTTAAAGACCATTTTGTGTCTTGAGAGAACATCTCTCTCCCAACAGACCCAAAGGGGATTAACAAGCCCTAAGCAGCTCACTTAGGACAGCCCAGGAAGAAAGAGCTAGAGTTCTGGTGCAGACTCTATCCCTAACTACCTGGTTTGCCTGGACAGGTACTTTCCCTATTTGCAGCGACTCAAGTCTACTCTTCCCTAAGTGTGTTCTCAAGGCATCAAACAGGTTTGGAGGACCCCGGTTTAACTGTATGAAACAGGTTTTTGTTTAGATTTGGTTTGCGGGTGACCAGGGAGTGTGACTGTTGAGAACAGCCTAAGTGTGGTGTTTCCCTCCCAACCCCCAGGTCCCACAGAATGAGCTAATTGTGCCCCTAGAACATTTGTGTGCAGAGTACTAAGGCTCCAGCTAGGCCTGTGTTGCTGTGACGTTTGGAATTTGGACTGGCGATAGCATCTTCTGTGTCTTTCTTCCTTCCTGCCCTGCTTCCTTCTCATCTGTGAATGTTAAGACAGCCTTGAGCAGGACTTTGCTATGTTGCCCACCAGAGGCTCTGTCCTAAGCACAGAGGGAAGTCAAGTAAACGTTTCCCTGCAGGTGGTGGCAGGCCTCGTGGGAAGCAAACCACCCAACACGGTCTCTTTTCACCTGCTCTGCCAGGTGGTTCCCATTGCTCTCAGAGCCCTGATGGTGTTCAGTCGGCCTGGGACTGCTTCAGAAAAGGGAAACTGTAGCACACACTGCAGCCTTGACGCTGGGACTACCTCAGCTGGGGGCCTAGACTTGAATAGGAGTCCTGGCCCCAGAACTTGACAGTTGAGTGCTCTTGGGGAAGTCCCTCAACCTCCCCATGTCCCAACGTCATTCTCCAAAAAGAGAGAATCTCGCCTGCCTCTCAGGGAGACCCCCAAGTCCTCTGAAGCCTGTACCTATCAACCAGCCCTAAATTGTGTGGCAACTTTGAAAGGGCTTAGAGATGGGGACAAAGAGCCAGGGAGAAAAATTGCGGCCAAGGTCACACAGAAAGGAGCAGGCTGGGGACATGAACAAATCCCAGTGTCCCTGATATGGCCTTCTTAGGCTGCATACTGTCATCTCCAGGCTGGACAGTATCAAATACCAGGTCTTAAAACTCAAGAAATAAATTGCCAGTTCATACTGAGCAAGATAGCTATTTTAGGGCAGACAGGCTCAGCAAATCATAAATTCCATCACCTGGGCAACGGCCTGCGCTCATGGCAAGGCAGTTCTTTGCCATCTGCTTGCGTGGGCATCTGGATATGTGGATATATGTGTAGCCCTGGACCTCCTCCCTGCCTCTCTTGGTAGCTCTGGTCACCCTTCAAGGACCCGTGGCCATGGTTGCTGATACTTAAGATGCTAGCAATGGGGAGCTGAACATGGAGCCCTCCCAGTCCAGACAGGGCTAGTGTCCCTGGGACTACAGGTAAACACCATGATTTCTCTTAACTTCACATTCAAATGCCAGAGTCTTTATAGGACTCTTTCCCCACGACACTTTGGTGTTAGGGCCTTTTGGTGACCAGAGCATGGGAGATGTCTACCTGTGAGTACAATGGAGAGCTCTGGAGACATGGAGCAGGTGTTTGGGACTTGAGTAGGTGGAAAGACATTTCCTGTGTATGGGAGTGGAATAGCCTGGCATGGAGGGTTAGCCACTGCCGTAGGAAAAAAGCACTCTCCTGCAGGGCTTCAGAGCTGAAGTGGGTGGGAAGTGCACAGCCATAGAGGCTGTCCCGATCTAGGATTTGATGGGCCCTAGTACCACTAAAGAGACCAGCCTCTGGGCATGCCTGCGGGGGATTATCTTAACTGGGTTCATTGAGATGGGATGAGCCGTACTAAATGTGTGCAGTCCTGTTCCCTGGGCTGGAGTTCTGAATTGCATGAAAAAAGAGAAAGCTGCCATGGGCCTTTAATTATACCACTCAGAAAGCAGAGGCAAGGAGATCTCTGAATTTGAGGTCAGCTTGGTCTGCATAACAAGTTCCAGGTCAGCCAGGATTGCAAAATGGGAGACCCAGTCTCAAAAAGGTGCACGGAGTATAGGTGGAGAAATGGCTCAGCAGTTAAGACTACTAGCTGCATTTCAAGAGGACCTGGCTTGATTCCCAGCACCCATGGGGTAGTTCATAACCATCTGCAACTCTAATTTCATGGGATCCAATACCCTCTTCTGGCTTCTTGCCTACTTGCTTACATATATGAAGCCAAAACACCCAAACACATGATAATGAAAAATTTTTTTTAAAAGGAAGAGCCGGTGGTAGTGGTACATGACTTTTTAATCCCAGCATTCAGGAGACAGAGGTAGGCAGATCTCTGTGAACTTGAGGCCAGCCTGATCTACAACAACTTGTTCCAGGACAGGCACCAAAGCTACATAGAAACTTTGTCTCAAAAAACAAACAAAAAAAAAAAAAGAAAGAAAAGGAAAAAAAGAAGAGGGCTGGAGAGATGGCTCAGAGGTTAAAAGCACTGGCTGCCCTCCCAAAGGTCCTGAGTTCAATTCCCAGCAACCACATGGAGGCTTATAAGCAGCTATAATGAGATCTGGTGCCCTCTTCTGGCTGCAGGGATGCATACAAACAGAATACAGTATATGTAATAAATCTTTTGAAAAAGCGGGAGTGGGGTGGTGGTGGCGGTAAAGCTGACCACTTGGAATCATCTTTATATCTTGACTTGGACACAACATGATTAGCTGTCTCAAGCTCCTACTGCCAGAAATTCCTCACCATGATAGATAATACACAATGGGCTATCTGCCCTTAAATATGAGTGGAAATAAACCCACTCTCCCTTAAGTCACTTTTGTGAGGGTACCCTCGTGGTTGCATTGCAGCCAGGTATGGGCGTGTGAACCAGAGAGGGTTGCACCAGTCATGTGACAGGATATCTACGGACACCTGTATAAAGATAAGGGTGGCAGTGAGGAGCGGAGAACACGGTGTAAAGGGACCCTGGGCCAGTAAACGCATGAAGAATGATCAGTGCCAGAGGAGGGGGTGTGGGATGGATAACCAAAAGAAGGCAAAGTATAATGAACCTTGTGGTGTTGGATGGGAATAGGAAGAGCCAATGTGAAGTCAGTTTTCAGTACTCGGGCAGAAAGGCAATTAGATCCCGAGAGGGCCTAGAAGGAGCATCAGAGCCCGTATGTACCCAGCAAGGCAGCTGTCTTACCATTCACAAGACCCTGAGTTCCGTTCCCAACACAAGGGAAAGGAAAGGGGGACAAAAGAGGAAGGAAAGAAATTCCAAGCTCTCCCCCTGAAAAGGGCAGTTGTCATAGCCTTGGGTGTCTACAGGTTTTTGAGGCAGCTGATTCCTTTTGCCGCCTTAGCCCCCAGCATCTTAGTCTTGGGAGGTACTGAGAATCTGCCCCTACAATGAGTCCTATGTAATGACAGTTTGAGAACCCCTACATTCTAGAGAAAAAAAAAACCCGCTAGGGTAGGAATCTCTTCAGCTGTCTCAAATCCTGTACTTACCCCAAACCAGGCAGGCATGGTGCCTTCTGATCAAGATGTAGCCAGTACCATGCCTGCCTGCGTGCGGCCATGTTCCCCACCATGATGATAGTGGACTGAACCTCTGAACTATGAGTCATCACAATGAAGTGTTTCCTTTTTATTTTTAAATAATTTATTTTTATTTTATATGCATTGATGTTTTGCTTACCTGTATGTCTGTGTGAGGGCATAGGGTCCCCAGAACTGAAATAACTAACAGCTGTGAGCTGCCATGTGGAAATTGAACTTGGGTCCTCTGGAAGAGCAGCCAGTGCCCTTAACCATTGAGCCATCTCTGCACCCCCAAATGTTTCTTTTTTAAGAGTTGCCATGGCCTTGGTGTCTTCACCAAGCAATAATTATTGCTATATAATATAACTATTCCTACCCAGGAAGAGTGAAACAAAAAGACCCTTCCACCCCAATGACTGGCTTGGGGTGCATGAGTGTCCTACACCTTGCAGGCAACAAGAAGTGGACTGGCAGTCACACTGAGGGGAGCTTGAGCAAAAGAGACCTCAAACCCCACCCCCACAGTGATATATTCCCTCTAGCAATGCCATACCTTTTAATAGTGCCACTCCCTTTGGGGGCCATTTTCTTTCACACCACTGCAGCCTCCTTGTTCAGGAACATAGGGAGCACTACCATTAGCGACAGGGTTGGCTGCCGAGCAAAATCACTAGGATTGCAGTTATTCCCCGTTCCTGGTTCATGCAGGAGCCCAGTGGTCCCAGCACATAGCCCAATGTCTGGCACATGGGGTGCGCCATCAGTAGATGCTGGTTTGTGGGTGTTGCCTACTGGTTTCCTCAATGGCTTCCTGAGGTTCACATGGCTTGATTAGTCACCATTTGGCCTAGCAGGACGCCAGTCCTGGGGATCAGTGAAGTCAGTTAGCATTTTTCCTTGTGGCCACACTTCTGGCCTTTGCCCAGAAGGAGGAGAAGTGGGGGAAGGCAACCAAGCGAATTCCTGCCAGCACCAAATGCCAGCAGGGTATGGAGGTGCCTGGGAACACAAAAAGTGGGGTCTCCCAAAGGTCAGATGTCCCTGAAGATCGATGAGAGGTGAGGTGCTCAATGAATTGGTTTAAGTTGTCTTTGGTCACAGAAATGTCAAACTGGAAAATCCCGGCAAGCACTATTTTTAGAGAAGACTCAGAAAGCATTTTTCTGGCCAAGGGGACAAGTTTTTTTTTTTTTTTTTTTTTTTTTTTTTTTTTTTTTTTAAACAGAAACAGTAGTTAACTCTAACCCTTAAACCAACCACTCCTGCCTGGAGTTCTCCAGACCCTAGCCCCTCCCCTGTCGTGTGGGAATGTTGCTGGAGGAATGTGGTGTTGCTACAGAGGAGACTTGAATCTGTCAGATACGAAAGTCTTGAAACATCAAATAGAAATTTTTCTCATCAGTTTGGTTCCTGCTAAATGCTGGTAATTGTGTTTGGGGACTTTTCTTTTTCTGGTGTTGGGAATCTACCCCAGAGATTTACGCGTGCTAGGCAAGCATTCTGCCACCGAGACAGATCTTCAGCTCCCAATGCTCAGTTACCCAGGCTGACTTTGAACTCACTCTGTAGCCTAGGAGTGCCTCCAGCATGTCATCTTACTGTCCTGGCCTCCTAAGAAGAATACAGACGTGTGCCACTGACAGTTTAGTGCTTTATTTATTTATTTAGTTTTATTTTTTCCTGGTCAGGGTTTCTCTGTGTATCTCTGGCTGTTCTGGAACTCACTCTGTACACCAGGTTGGCCTGAACTCAGAGATCCTCCTGCCTCTGACTCCCGAGTGCTGGGATTAAAGGCGTGCGCCACCACCGCCCGGCTTTTTTTTTTTAAATATTTATTTATTTATTATATATACAATATTCTGTGTGTATGCCTGCAGACCAGAAGAGGGCACCAGACCCCATTACAGATGGTTGTGAGCCACCATGTGGTTGCTAGGAATTGAACTCAGGACCTTTGGAAGAGCAGGCAATGCTCTTAACCTCTGAGCTATCTCTCCAGCCCCTAAAGATTTGTTTTCTAAATGATATGTATGTGTGTTCCTGTGTGGGGGTGTCCACACTTGAGTGCAGGTGCCCTTGGAGGCCTTTGGAGCTGGGGTCACAGTTAGCTGTGCGCCACTCGGCAAGGGCGATAAGAATCAAACCTGCGTCTTCTACAAGAGCACCATGTCCTCCTAACTGATGACTAATCTCTCCAGCCCACGCTTTTCTTATCTAATGAGACAGAATCTTGTTATATGTTCCAAGCTGATCTCAAACCCACAGTAATCCTCCTGCCTTAGCCTCACAAGTACGAGGATTATAGCTGTGCCTTGCCTTGCCAGCTTTAATGATAATCTTTTATGAAAAAGGAAAAGATTTGTTTTATGTTTGCCTGCCTGCATGTGTGTCTGTGCACCATGTTTATGCCTGTCCTCGTAGGTCAGAAGAGGCATTGGGTCCCCTGGAACGGTGGCAGAGAGTTGTGAGTTGCCATGTGGGTGCCGGGAACCGAACCTGAGGCCTCTGCAGGAGCAGCCAGTGCTGAGCTGTAGTGCTGAGCTGTTTCTCCAGGCCCTTTAATTATAATCTTAGCATTCTCATCTTATACTTTATGCTTGAAACCTACTTACAACTAGTCTGTATTTTCCTGAGACTGAAGCGTCTCTGGGGCTCCTGCTGGTTATGGAATACATATGTTAAACATGGAAGGTGACACCAGCTAGCTCCTTGAAGCCATCGAAAAACCTCCAGCACTCACAAGGATACAGTGGGGCGTGGCCTGGGTGAGATGAAGTGGGAACCCCTCTCACCTTGCTGTGGTCAGGCCCTTCCCCCACAGACAGGATCCATTGAGGCCAGAATCTGGGCAAATATTTGTGCCATGGAATTTGGAATCTAAACTTGTAGGTTTGGTCATCTGAGACAGAGGAGGCTGTGGATTCTGATGATCAGGAAAGAGTGTGTGTGTGTGGGGGGGGTGTACAGTGACGAATTCCCTGATTTGGAGGTAGCTGCCTTCGAAAGGAGCCAAGTCCAGATCTAAATGAGAAGCAAATAGACTTGAGAGAATGTCGGACTCTATCCAGGAGAACGTTGCTGATGTGCTACAGAGCAAACAGGGTCACCAGTCAGTTGAGTGAAGAGGAAAAGGCGAATGACCAAGAGCTTGTTTGGGCTCTCACTGCCTGTTTGAGGAAGACTTGGCCCCTGGCACTTGTGAGACCCAAGCATGTCTGCAGGAGTGAACTCATTCTGTTCCATCCCGGCTATTCTGAGCAGTTCATTCTGTATCCACTGATAGACTAAGATAAGAGGCTGCCTTCTGGCAGGATCGCTCCCCCTCCCACAGCCTGAAATAAAGTAGCATCTGGCTTCTTCCTCAGTCTTGTCTGAGTCTGCACTAAGTCAGCCTCGGACTTGTGGATCAGTCCCTGCAGCAGGGTCCTATCCAAGTGCTGCCTGCTTCTCTAACAGGTACTGGCTTCCATTTCCCTCGAGCACTAGCCGACATGCAGAGGCACAGCCATTGCTAGGGACTCCTGATACACTACAATCCACCACTGAAGACAGGACTGTAATACCAGGTTTTGTCAACTATTTAAGGATCCATGTGGGATTCCCAAAAACGCCCCTTGGACGTCTGTGAACTTGTGTTAAAAATCAGAAGAGAAAAATTTGAGTCTCTCTCTGGAACTAAAAATAAACGTAGGCGAGTGTCCAGGAGCAGAGAACAGTTAATAAGTACTGGAAAAAAAAGCCTCTAATCTTGCCTCTGTTCCATCCATCTCTTGTATAGAAGCCAGAGAGAGTCCCAAGAGGCAGGCCACTGGGCTGCTCCAGTGCCAAACAGCCTTCCGCTTGGAGCCCATCCTCTGAAATGCTTCACAAGGTCCTTGCTGCTGTTCAGTTTCTGGCCTCATCTCACCATCCTCCACTTGAATTCTGCACTTGCTCCCTCCTCCTTCTTTTCTCTAAATTACATTTAGTTTTACTTTGTAAAGACTTGTTTTATATACACGAGTGTTTTGTCTACATGTGCATCATGTGTATGCCTGGTGTTCATGTGCATGTGTAACATGTATGTGCATGCCTGGTGCTCATGTGTATCATGTATGTGCATGCCTGGTGCTCATGTGCATGTGTAACATGTATGT
>NC_022011.1:6173669-6174931 GCF_000317375.1 Microtus ochrogaster
TATGTGCATGCCTGGTGCTCATGTGTATCATGTATGTGCATGCCTGGTGCTCATGTGCATGTGTAACATGTATGTGCATGCCTGGTGCTCATGTGGATGTGTAACATGTATGTGCATGCCTGGTGCTCATGTGGATGTGTATCATGTGTGTGCATGCCTGGTGCTCATGTGTATGATGTATGTGCATACCTGGTGCTCGTGTGCATGTGTAGCATGTATATGTATGCCTGGTGTTCATGTTCATGTGTATATGTGTCATGTGCATGCCTGGTGTTCATAGAGGCCTGAAGAGGGTGTTGGATCCCTTGGAGCCAGAGTTGCAGATGGTTGTGAGCTGAGAATCGAATCTGGGTTTCTCTGCAGGAGCAGACAGTGCTCTCTTGACTGCTGAGCTTTTCTTTCGAGTCCTATCTATTTGTTGGTTTGTTTGTTTGCTTATGTGTTGGTCAAAGGACAATTTGCAGGAGTTGGCTCTTCTTCCACCATGTGAATCCCAGGGGCATCATATTTGGCAGCAAACACCCTCACTTGCTGGGTCATCTTGCCAGCCCTCTCTAGTTTTCTGTTTGCTTGTTTTTTTTTTTTTTTTTTTTTTTGTTTTTTTTTTTTTTTTTTTTTTTTTTTTTTACAGGATCTAACTGTGTAGCCCTGGCTGGACTGAAACTTGCTATGTAGATCATTCTGGGTTGAACTCACAGATCTTTGTCTCTTGCCCCTAAATGCACTCCTCCTCTCTCTCTTTTTTGCAACAAGGTCTTGGACTGGTTCTGCCTTCCAGGTATTGGAATTGCAGGTGTGCTCCCCAACACCCCGCCTCTCTCCTGGCCATCTTGAGAGTACTGTGGTTTTGTTTGTCTTTTGCCTGCATTGTTCTTTCTGTCAAATGCCTTTCCACCAGCTTGCACCGCCCGGTGCTCATATTCAGATCTCAGCTGAAATTTGGAGCAGGGCATGAAATCCTTTTGCTGGTGATCCATATTCCAATTCCCAGGATTGTGGATGTAGACCTTGACGCTGGGGAAAGGCTGACAATTCTGGACCTTGCCCTCCAACCTGCAGGCCATTCAGCTTGCAGTGGGAATGAATTTGAAAATAACATGCGGAGCATCTGAATTTTTTATGCTGCGCTGTAATATTTTCAATAAGCCTGGGGATAGAATACGTGTGCACAGCCGGGCGATGGTGGCGCACGCCTTTAATCCCAGCACTCGGGAGGCAGAGGCAGGCGGATCTCTGTGAGTTCGAGACCAGCCTGGTCTACA
>NC_022011.1:6175031-6187311 GCF_000317375.1 Microtus ochrogaster
AGGCGGATCTCTGTGAGTTCGAGACCAGCCTGGTCTACAGAGCTAGTTCCAGGACAGGCTCCAAAGCCACAGAGAAACGCTGTCTCGAAAAAAAACCAAAAAAAAAAAAAAGAATACGTGTGCACAAATGTGTATATATGCATGTGTGTATGTGTGTGTGCATGCGTATGTGTGCATACACACACACACACACACTTTGAGAGACCACACACACTGAGAGACTGCAGCTTGTCTTGAGGCCTGGGGTATGGGTGGGGATCCAGGGATCTTTTTGTACTTCTTCAAAGCTTTCAATGGACCATCTTGTTTTGTGCCTGCGGCCACGCCTGCCTGTAGATGTTTTTTGGTGCTCCTGAACCCTTTGCTCTGATACATAACCTCGGGCGCCTTTCAGCCTTTCCCACTGCCAGCTTGGAGCTCTGTTCTCTTAGATGTGCTGTAGCAGTTACTGCTTGTGTATTTATTTTCCAGCTTCCAATCTTTTGTCCTCAGTGTCTCCTTCCCCATTTTTGTCTCTGTGGTTTTACGCCCTTTGAAAAGGAGACCCCTGTAGCTGTCATTTCAGAAGGACGTTTGAGACAGAGAAGAGTTTGCCTTCAAATTAAAAAAGCTATCGCATGTATTCTTGGGGTGGTAGGACTCTGGTGAATGCTTCTGGAGATCAGAGGACAACTTGCAAAAATTGGTTCTCTCCTTCACCGTATGGGTCACAGGAACTAAACAAAAGTGGTCAGGATCGGTGGCAAGCACCTTCACCCACTGAGCCTTCTCAATGTCCCTGTCCTCAGTTCTTAGCATATTGCTTAGCATACAGTAAGTGCCCCTCCACCCCCCATCCAGTATTTGGAAAGTCAAGTAATTTCAGTATTTCACCTTTGGAAAAAGTAAGAATCTGTGTTCTACTCAAGATTGCTTACGCACTATTGGACAAGCCACTCCCACTGCAGCACTTGTCTCTGCTTGTGTAAAATAGTAATAACACCTCATCCAAGTGCGTTCCCCAGGGCCCAGAGCAGAGGAGGCAGAGTGCTGGAAGGTTCCGTGTCAAAGTGACAATTCTTAGAAAGTCAGTGTTTTACTTAAGCTTAAAATTAGTCTTCACATGTGAATGACAAATTGGCCTATAATTAATGCCTCCAGGGCAAAATCTACGTTTCACCTAGCTTGCCGCTTAGAGGTAGCAAAACCCTTCTCAGCCAAGAAAGGAAACCAGTATTAGTCGCTAAGGGCCTACTGTGTGCACCACATCCTAAATTGACATGGGTTGTGTGGATTCTGCAGGCTCCGTTCGCCCCGGCTTCTCAACCCTGCATACTGTACCTCTGGCACAGAATTAGCTTGTCTCCAGGTGCCCAGTGGGCGAACTCACACACTTAGACCTTATTGCGTGTCACACAGTTGCAGTCAAATCCAGCTTGGACCGGGCACTGCGCCTGGTACTGGGAGGAGACACAGTTGATATTTATTACATTTACTTATTTAGTGTGTGGAGCGGGGGTGGGGTGGGAGTTGGGGGCGTGCATGTGGAGATTAGGGGCCAGCTTGAGAGACTAGGTTCTTTGCCCTCCCCATGTGGGTCCCCCGGATTAAACTTGGGTCATTAAGCTTGGTGGCAAGTCTTTTTTACCTATCGAGCCATCTCACCATCCACCAAAGCTTATCTGTTTTTAAGATATTTTTTATGTCTATGTGTAACTGTGTGTGTGTGGGGGGGGGGCGTGTGTACATGTAAATGCAGGTGCCTGTCGAGGCCGGAAGAGTGTGTCAGACACTCTGTGAGCCACAGGAGCGCTCTTAACCTCCTTACTATCTCTCCAGTCCTAAGTATAGTTTTCACAGGGAAGTCCCCCAAAATACCAGCAGAAGATCCTGCTTTCTCTGAAGCTGACTCTGAGGCTGCGGACGGAGGACGCAGCTCCGCAGCTCCTTGGTCAAACTCCATCGGCTCCACACTTTTTCCCTCTTTTGCTCCATTGGTCCTCTCTTAGCCAGAGCAGTTAGTGACCACAGGAGTCCAGGCTGGATGCCCAGCAGGTGAGGGCGTGGTGGGGGCGTGACCAAACCCATAGGCCACGCCTCAGCCTGCGACGCCCCTCCTCTCCTGGACGACCCCCGCCCCCAGCCCTCAGCGCCCCGCCCCTCCCCGCGCCGGCCGCAGTCTCCGCCCCCTCCGGGCCGGCGCGCGGCTCCCGCCTCCTTCCCTCGGCGCCCGCTCCCGTCTCCCTCCCTTTCCGCTGCCGAGGCGGCGGGAGCCGAGCCCCAGCGGACCGAGCCGCGGCCGCAGCGGGCGGCGGGTGCAGAGGCGGCGGCGGGGTGGTCAGGCGACGGCGATGCGGCGGCCGCGCTGAGCCTGCCCGCTCCTGGTGCTGGGGGAACCGGCCGCGCGGGGCGGCAGCATGCGGGGCGGCGAGGAGCTGGACGGCTTCGAGGGCGAGGCCTCGAGCACCTCCATGATCTCGGGCGCCAGCAGCCCGTACCAGCCCACCACCGAACCGGTGAGCCAGCGCCGCGGGCTGGCCGGCTTGCGCTGCGACCTCGACTACCTGCGTGGTGCGCTCGGCCGCCTCAAGGTCGCCCAAGTGGTAGGTGTCGGGCGGGGCTCCAGGTACGGGCGGGCGGGTCGGCGGCCTAGCCCGCGCCTTCCTTCCCCGCACCCGGCCGCGGGGGGCAGGCCCGGTGGGCCCGAGCCAAGTTCGGGCTGCGCGGCCCCCGCCCCGCGCACCCCACGCTCCAAGGTCCTCGGGCTGCGGTTCCTGCTCCTCTGGGGACCGCACCCTCGGCAGGAGCCTGCCCTCTGCAGCTCCGAAGCCTCAGGGATTCCTGGTGTCTGCACACCTGCACCGGGGCCTACCTGTGTTCGTGTCCTCCCTGCTTCATCCGCGAGCTTGGAGCGCGGAGCCGGTTGCGAGGGCTGTGCCATCCCCTGGCTACTACTGTGCTTAGCAACTTGTGGCAGGTTTTCCGGTTCGTGTAACCCCAGACGGTTCTCTGCTAACAGAGAGGCCGGGGGTTGTGGCATAGTTTCCTCCCTGGCGCCTAGCAGGGTGCCCAGCAGATGGTGGACGCTCAATAAATATTTGTTGAATGGAGGCATGTAGCCCAGTTGGAGTGGGGGAGTCCAGATCTACCCATAAAGCCTCCAGTCTTTACTGCGGACGTTTGATCCCTCTTTAGCATCCCGTAGTCTTCGACTAAGCACTGGCTGGGACTGCCCAATTGGTACCCAGAGTTAAGTCACTCTGGCAGGGCGGCCAGTATGGGAGGTGACAGGAGGAACTTTCAGTTGTACTTAGGCATCCTAGAGCACATTTCTAGAGTCCTCTTATTTTTATTTTATTTTAGCCTCCAGAGTGTTTGGTTCAGGGGCTTGTGGGTTTTGTTTCTGTTTTGTGGTTTTGTAGCAGGTCCGTCTGGGTTTTGGTTTATCTCTGTTGTGGACAGGGCACGGTCCGGGTTAGAAAAACCTCGCTACCCCTCCTACTCACTGTCACTTTTAGCCTTCCACTGAGGCCTCGAAACTTTATAGACTTCTCAGCCAGAGAAGCCATTTGCACGGAACTGTATGTACATGCGTGCATTTTCTTTCAGTATCCTGTTGTGCTTAGCTGAGTGCATGTGTTCGCCTTTTTTTTGGGGGGGGGGATATCATCCGTGGACACCCTTTAAATAAAGGTCCCAGTGTTTGTAGGTTGTAGAATCAGGGAGGGTTTTCTCTCTTCTGTGTGGAAGGCTCGGTCTTCTGATCCATAGTTTTGAAGGGCTTTAGTGAGAAATAAGTGGAGCAAGTTATCTATCTTTAAATTTTAAACCAATTTTAATCCAGTAATCTGGAATGTTCTCGAGGATTTATTGCTTTTGTGTTAGGTTTTGCTGTTAGCAAAGAGAATATAGTTGTGGGGGTGTATGGAATCCTGTTCTAAAAGAGGCACCTAACTAAGTTAGCCAATGGTTGCCCACGGTACAGATAATCAGAAGCGAGAAAAAAAAAAGGACAGGGCTGCACTTGGAGCCAGGTGGACTGCAAAACCTAGTCAAGGAGCATGTTGGTTTACTCACTAGGCCTTTGAAAGTAAATAGAGCTTGTCCCTGTGAACTCTTAACTTGTCCCTCAGAGCAGAGATGGAGTGGTTTGCACTAAACGTTGGTTATCAGTTCACTGCCGGACTTTGCCTTCTCTGTGAGCAGGAGCTGGAGCCGGTGGCTCTTTGGAAAGGTGTGGCTGTGTGGTAGAATTACTTCTCTTGTGGAAGAACATTAGGGCCCAGCCTTTGAAATCTCTAACTGCTCTGTCTGCAGGAAAGGCCGCTTGAATAATGTGACAGTTTGATGGTCTTATGCCCTTGGCTTCTCAGCCTTGCTAAACATTGGGCTTTCAGGGTGATCCACCTTCCCTCAAAATAAAACAAACAAACAAAATAAAATAAACTCCAAGGAATTAGACTTTAAATTTAAACTGGAAAAACAAACAAGAAAGTACTTATTCTTTACTTCAGTAAAATTTGGCTTTTAAAAGTCTTAGTATGTGCCAGGCATGGTGGCACATACTTTTAATCCTGGCAAAGGCTGACAAATCTCTGTGAGTTCAAGTTCAAGGCCAGCGTGGTCTACAAAGTGAGTTCCAGGACAGCCAGGGGCTACACAGAGAAACCCATTTTGAAAAAGAGAAAGAAAGAAAAAAAAAGTCTTTATAAACATTGTGATGTGAGGCCTAAGGAAACCTGTAGATCCCTGCTTTTCCAGCATGGGGTCTGGCATTTCTGCTACTCTAGGCCTCTGGAGAATCAGCCGATTCAGACCTTCTGAAACTTAATTTTTAACAAGATTCTCCAGATGATCTTGCATATATTATTTTAGTATTAGAAACCTCACACAGGAGAAGACTTGGGTTTAGTTGCTAGCACTCACGTCTGGTGACTCTTGTCTAGAGCTTCTTGTACCTCTAGCTCTAGGGGATCCCATGCCATTTCCTGGCCTCATTGCCACACAGGTGGCAGTATACTCAGGCTGGCACTCATACACATAAATCCACATTTTAAAATCTTTTTTTTTTTTTTTTTTTTTTTTTTTTTCCGAGACAGGGTTTTTCTGTGGCTTTGGAGCCTGTCCTGGCACTAGCTCTGTAGACCAGGCTGGTCTCGAACTCACAGAGATCCGCCTGCCTCTGCCTCCCAAGTGCTGGGATTAAAGGCGTGCGCCACCATCGAGATGGGTGGTGGCAGTTGTGTCTGTCCTAACCAGAAGACTGCTTCCCTTAAAAGAGTGAGAGAATAAACTTTACCTTGGATCTTTGATCTTGAAATCTCTAAGCCCCGCCCCACCCCTTTCCTCAGTATTAGACTATGAGAGAAAATGACTAGCTGAGCATTTGAGGAATTGTAAGAATTAAGGAGTTAAAGTAACCTAAGGTGCTTTCTTAGGTGACTCAGAGGCAAATCTGAGTATTTGCATTTCAGGGTTGGGCGCTATAAAGTCTACCTGATGGGCAGCCTTGTCGGTGTGTAACCTCAAGCCAGTGCACACAGTCAGTGATTGTTTTATTGTACTCTGGAGATGTGTGGGATGTGATGGTAAAATGGACAAAACCAAACCTGGATTTTCCCAGTGGGAACATAAAGAAACTATAAGTAGCATTAAACAGCTACATTTACACAGCTTCACCTGTGATTAACACTGGCTGTAGCTACTGGCAGAGCTTATCAGTCCCAGATCCCACAGTTATGCTAGGCCTGGGCCAGTTGAAGTTTCATTGAGACAGACTTGGGTGTCTTCTCTCTTGGAGAGCTGGTCTAAAGACCAGTCAGTAAAGTACTCACTTGTGCGTTTAATCCTTAGTGCCCATTGAAAAAGCTGAATATGGCGGCTTGTGCTTGTAAACCTAGCATTGGGGAGGCAGAGACAGGCAAATCTCTGGAACTTGCTCCAGTTCTCTATGAACATCCGTGTGGTCAGAGGATGACTCTGAGCTGGTTCTCTCCTCTACCTTTGTGTGGGCTCCAGGGATGGAGTGAAGATCATCGGGTGACATCTCACTACCCCCGAATTCACCCATTCTGATGAATGTTGTCAATAAACTTGAAAGAAAGGGGAGCTTCATCCTGGAAAAGACGGACTTTGAAAACGCTGTAGCTAACTTCACACTTAACGGGAAGGAACAAATGCTTTTCCCAAGACGGCAGCCAGGCAGTGATGCCTGTGCTTCATTCATATTCAACAGGATTCAGAAGCTCTGACTGCTACAGAGATGGATGGATAATTATCTGGCAATATGTAGAAAAGCTAGAATTAGTGAGTAAATTAACAGGGTTATCAGATGAAGATCAACTTGTAAAAATAGCCATATTTCTGTATTCTAGCAATAAATGATTGGAAATTGAAATTTTTAAAAAGTCTGGTGTGGTGACTCACACCTCTAAGTAATCCCAGCATGTGGAGGCCGAGGTGGAAATATCTCCATGAATTTGATGCTAGTCTGTGCTGAAGAGTGAAGCTGTCTCACCAAAAGAGAAAAGAAAAATAGCAAAACAGTTGCTAACAGATGGGCGGTGGAGGTGCACATCTTTAATTCCAGCACTCGGGAGGCAGAGGCAGGTAGATCTCCATGAAACCTACCTTGAAAATAATGACATCTTGAAATTTGCAAGCAAATGGATGGATCTAGAAAACATCATATTGAGTGAGGTAACCCAGACCCAGAAAGACAAATACCATGTGTACTCTCTCATAAGTAGCTTATAGACATGAAGCAAAGAAAACCAGTGTAGAATTCACAAACCCAGAAAACCTGGACAACAGTGAGGCCCCTAAGATCTAATCTACATGGGAAGTAGAAAAAGACAAGAGCTCCTGAGTAAATTGGGAACATGAGGACCATGGGAGAGGGTAGAAGGAAGGGGAGCGGAGAAAAATGTATAGCTCAATAAAATCAATTTAAAAAAAAAAAAGAAACCTATCTCAAAAAAAAAAATCAAAAAACAACAAACAAACCAGTTGCTAACTCTGAAAAGAAGGAAATACTTAGTTGCGAAGCTGATGGTGTGGCTCTCCATCCACTCTTAAACTACAAATCTCTGGATAGAGAAATCGTAGGGGACTGAACAAATGGATGGACATACTGCATCATGGACAGGAGAGCTGTTGTCTTCATGCTTACCAAAAAGCCAGCAAGGGTTCCTCTGTGTAGCTCTGGCTGTCCTGGAACTCATTCTGGAGACGAGGCTGGCCTCGAAATCAGAGATCCACCTGCCTCTGCCTCCTGTATTCTGAGGTTAAAAGTGGGTGCCACCACCTCCCAACTCAGCAGGATTATTTTGTATGGGGAAAAGCTGAATCTAAAATTGTAGAAAGTCAAGGTGGCTCCAGGGTGGTGACGGGCAGAGGTGTGTGTGTCTTGGGTGGGGTGGGAGGGAGTTTCCTTAGGGAATGGACTTTGTGTCTCTTATCATGCCTGAGAATCTAAAAAGTTGCTTTTCATGTCTGGCCACTGTAGATCTGCAAAGCCCTGGGCTCTGTCACTCCTGATCCAAACCACTGGAGCCTGTTGGCACTTGCTGTGGTCTGAATGCTGTACCCAGCCCTAGTTCATATACTGGAATCCTATACCTAATGAGATTGTTAAGAAGCAGAGCCAGCTTTAGCAGGGTGAGGTGGTACTTACTTAATCTTAGCACTGGGGAGGTTGAGGCAAAGGAATTTGAGGATAGCCTGGGCTTAAAAAAAAAAAAGGTTTGGGAAGCCTTGAGAGCTTAGTCCTCAGGAGTAGTGTTAGTCTGCTGTAAGAAAGGTCAAAGGTTGCCTCCTCCATTATAGCGGGGGCATACAGGGTGCCATCTGTAAGAAATAGGCTCTCACTGGAAACACAATCCGCCAAAACCTTGATCTTGGGCTTTGCTGCTTCCTGAGCAGTTAGCAACACATTTTTTTATTCTTTATATCTTAGCCAGAATGGAGTACTTGGTTATAGTAGTGTGATTAGACCAAGACAACAATTGATCTTTCTCTGAGTTAGAGAAGTGGGTGTCTGAGACCTTGAGTGGCAGGGAATTTTTTTCACTATATATCTCCCTGTACCTTTTGAATTTTATACTACATGCAAGTATTTTCTCTTAAAAACTACTGGTGTGTGTGTATGTGTATGTATAATATATACTTATACATATACATGTATATATATATATATATAATCTCCATATGTATATGGAGATTGCTCAATTAGCAAAGAGCTTGAGTTTGAGGTTTCCCAGGAAGTACTTTAAAAAGGAAAACAAAAACCTGGGCGTGGTGCTGTGCATTGTTAGTCCCAACATTTGGGTGTCTCATCCTTGGGGATCCCTGACTAGCCAGCCTAATATGCAGGGTTCAGGACAATGAGAGATCCTGTCTCAAATGTCTTCTGCACACAAATGCACACAAAGACACACAGCTGTCTGCATACACCTCCATATAAATATTTAAAAATATTTTTAAAATAACCGGTACCACCGGGCGATGGTGGCGCACGCCTTTAATCCCAGCACTTTGGAGGCAGAGGCTGGCGGATCTCTGTGAGTTCGAGACCAGCCTGGTCTACAAGAGCTAGTTCCAGGACAGGCTCCAAAACCACAGAGAAACCCTGTCTCGAAAAACCAAAAAAATAAATAAATAAAAAAAATAAAATAACCGGTACCAGCTCTACCTTAGTGAACATTAATTTTAAAGCTAATGTATCAGCTATAATCTGCAATTTTCCCTTTACTGTCCATTATAATTTGGAGGCCTTTGGGGAGAATGACTTAGATAATAAAAACTGAACACTCGAACAAACTTGAAGCTTACATTTTTTTTCAATACATTTTCCTGCAAGGCATAGTGTAGCATACCTTTAATCCTAGCATTCAGGAGGCAGAAGCAGGCAGATCTCTTGAGTTTGAGGCCAGCCTGGTCTACATATCATGTTCTAGGCTGGCTGGCCAGGGCTACAGCAACAAAATACATTTTTTCCATAAAAAACAAGCATTCTATATTTGTAGCTGATACTACTTAAATTAATGGAAAACTTCTATTTGAAAGTAACCATCTTTAATAAATTTAGTTAATTAAACTGTAATTTTGTTTTAGTGATTTGTTCTGCTTTGGTGCCAGGGCTAAAGGTATTCACCACCATGCCCAGCAAATGTTATTTTTAAGGAAGTTGAAAAAACTATCATCCTAGTATGACAGACTCAAATAGGCAGATTCTTGGAAATATGATCTGTGTGTGCACTTGAACGTGTGTGTGTGTGCGCATGTGTGCGTGTGTATGCACGTAGATACCAGGGTTTGATCGCTGACTATCTTGTGTATTGAGGCAGCGTCTCTCACTGAACCTCGACTCAACAGTGTGGCTAGTCAGAGAGTTTGTTCTGGGGTCTCCTCTCCTCTTAGTGTGGGGGTTACAGGTGGATTCCCCTCCCCCCCCGCCCCGCATTTACATGGTAGGCAAGCGTCCTATCTGGAGCCACACCACTGCTCTAGCTGGCATTTGCATGTTAAGGAGCCAAACTCTAGTCCTCTTGCTTGTGTGGCCAGTGTTCTACCCACTGAACCATCTTCCCCGTTCTGGAATTTCTGTACAAAGCCCATAGTTCTGGGTTCTAGGTTTTTTGTTGTTTGCTTGTTAGTAAGACCACATCAGTAAATGTCCTCACGAGTAGCCTGGATGCTGCTTCTGAATTGTTACTGGTTTTTGTTGTTAAATGTCCAGGGGTGCACTCAGTACTTCGAATAACAATCCTTTTACATTGCTAAACATCACACACACACACACACACACACACACACACACACACACACACACACACACACAACAGACTTGTTTAACACCTCCCATAACTTATGCAAGGTGTCTGTATGTCCCTGGTCTCCAGTGCAGAGACTGGCAGCTGTGAGCTCATTAAATCCTTATTGACCCCTCGGGTTACCAGGCCCAGTCCTGACAGCCCTAGAGGAACTGTGTTCCTGATGAGAAATTGGGACGTATTGACAATTCTCAGAGTCCCAGGAGGAGAAACAGGATAGAGTTTGTGTGCATCTCCCTGAGTCCCAGGGGTTGTGGCTTTCATTCGGTGCCAGAGTGTGGAGAGATGGAGTCTGGCGGGAAGTGTTTGGATCCTGTATGCAGAACACTGTGAATGGCTATTGCTTCTTTCCTGTAAGTTCTCTGCTCAAGGACTGGATCAGTTTCTATGAGAATGGGTAGTTACAAAGACAGGTTGCCACCTGCCCCCTCTGGCATGTTCTCCCGCCTACACAAGCCTGCTTTACCCCCTCTTCTTCCTACCAGGACTGTAGCATGAGGCTCTCACCAATGAAGAATTGAAGTCAGAAGTGGGGGGAGGGATGAGCACTAATTACATTTCAAGTCTAGCATAACATAAACCAAAGCATAATAAGGTACATTCTTTCCTTTGACTGGAGTTTTTCTAATACTGGCTATTTTGTGTTGATCAAGAGCCTTGCTTACCTTCTTTTTTTTTTTCTTGCTTACCTTCTTGTTGTTGACTTGGACATGCTGGGGGTGGAACTCTCAAGTGGGCTGGATGAGCACTGTACCACTGAGCTATATTCCTGTCCTAGCTAGCATGTTGGCTAGCATTCTCCTGCCTTAGTCTTGGCACTTGGGTGTATTCCTCTGCCCTTATTCCCTTTGCAAAAATGCCCTCTTGGCTCCGTTCTGTAGGTTATTGCTTGAGAGCCCTTCTCTTACCTCCTGGTCCCTGGAGGACAGCCCCACTTGGTGTCCCCATCACTCTGCTTAAATCTTTGTCATTCCCAGGGGAATAAGCTTTTGTTTTAGGTTTTTCACCGTTTCCCTGGTGCCTGGCACATCACAAGGCACTAAATGAGCAGGTGAATATTGTGTGATGAAAGAGGAAAAATATGGATTGTTACCCAGCATAGTTTATAAGGTCAAGGTATTTAGAAATAAGGAACTTATAAGGGAAGGTTATTGTATATTTATAAGTAAGCAGCCAGGATCTGCTTTGAGTGGAGACTGTTGGGGAGAAAGTGTGGAAATAAAATGGCATTGTAATGACTTTCTTTTTAAAACTTTTTATAGAGTGCCTCCTGCTCCTGGGAAACAGAAGCTTTTGCTTAGAAGACAGATTTTTGTAAAAGTTGGGGAAACCATAGGAAGCTTTGCCAAGCCGTTCGCTTAGAGAAGTGTAAAATGAAAACCAGGGATCCTGTAATTATTATTGGAGTTCTTTGCTTTCTGATAACTGTGTTTTGAGAGGGAGTTGCTCCTCTCTGCCAAGATGGGGTCCTCTGGTACCCCTCAGGGTCGAGTGGATGCCTCAGCCAAGAGTTAGGCTAGAGTCAACTCTTAGAAAACTTGATTAAAAGCAAAGAATAGCAGTTCCAGGATTTGTCTCTGGAGGCTGGAGGTGTGGTGCGTCCTCAACACACAAACACGCACATACTCATGCCCTTCACAGATTTGAAAGATTGGCTGAGCCTGGGAATTACTGAGGTACCAAACACCTAAGGTTGTCAGTCTCATCCAATTGTAGCAGTTCTGGGTGATTTCTTTGCTGCCACTGCAGTTTGATGATGAGCGCAATGGAAGCCTTCATTTTTGTGGTTTCCCGTTGATTCCAGTGTAGCTATGAAAAACAGTGTAAGGCTCAAAGATTTCAGTAGGAGAGAGAGAGAGAAACCTGGGCCCACGGCTCTTTTTGTGGAAACCCCTTCAGCTGTGCACGCCCAGGGTTTGTGAGGTGTATATCTTGAGATTCAGACCTGTCTGCATAACTTTAGAGTAGATCAAAATCAGTAAATAGCTGTGCGTGCTGGCAGGGGCAGCTCAGTCAGTAAACATGCTTGTCACACAAACTCTATGGCCTGAGTTCAGTTTTAGGGTCCCTCTATGAAAGGAGAGACTCAAATTCTGAAAACTGTCCCATGACTTTCAGGATGAGAGCTGGGGCAGATGCAAGCATCCCTTCCATAGACCACATACACATATAAACATACAGAGAGAGTAGCAATAAGCAGAATAACTTAAAAAACTTCATGACACATCTGCTCTGGTGGGTATTAGGAGTCAAACCCAGGGCCTCAGGCATGTAGGCAAATGCTTTGTGGTTGAGGTTTGTCTCCCAAGCTCCCCCGAGATTGCTGCTGAGGACAAGGGACAATAGAGACTCCATTAGCCTCCCCGCCCTTGGGGTCCAAAGAATCAGGCACCACCATTACAGGCTCTCCATGCTCCTGAATTGAGATCTCTCTCTCTCTCTCTCTCTCTCTCTCTCTCTCTCTCTCT